>NW_026775400.1:0-100346 GCF_030867095.1 Alligator mississippiensis
TTAGGAACCAAAAAACGGGGGTAGGAACCAAAAAAACGGGCCCCCGTTTCCGGGGGGACCCATTTAAGCGCGACACCGGGGGTAGGAACCAAAAAACGGGGGTAGGAACCAAAAAAACGGGCCCCCGTTTCCGGGGGGACCCATTTAAGCGCGACACCGGGGTAGAAACCAAAAAAAGGGGGTAGGAACCAAAAAAACGGGCCCCCGTTTCCGGGGGGAACCATTTAAGCGCGACACCGGGGGTAAGAACCAAAAAAAGGGGGTAGGAACCAAAAAAACGATCCCCTGTTTCCTGGGGACCCATTTAAGCGCGACACCGGGGGTAGGAACCAAAAAAAGGGGGTAGGAACCAAAAAAAGGGGCCCCTGTTTCCTGGGGACCCATTTAAGCGCGACACCGGGGGTAGGAACCAAAAAACAGGGGTAGGAACCAAAAAACGGGCCCCTGTTTCCGGGGGGACCCATTTAAGAGCGACACAGGGGGTAGGAACCAAAAAACGGAGGTACGAACCAAAAAAACGGGCCCCCGTTTCCGGGGGGACACATTTAAGCGCGACACCGGGGGTAGGAACCAAAAAACGGGGGTAGGAACCAAAAAAACGGGCCCCCGTTTCCGGGCGGACCCATTTAAGCGCGACACAGGGGGTAGGAACCAAAAAACGGGGGTAGGAACCAAAAAAACGGGCCCCCGTTTCCGGAGGGACCCATTTAAGCGCGACACCGGGGGTAGGAACCAAAAAAAGGGGGTAGGAACCAAAAAAACGGGCCCCCGTTTCCGGGGGGACCCATTTAAGCGCGACACCGGAGGTAAGAACCAAAAAAAGGGGGTAGGAACCAAAAAAACGGGCCCCTGTTTCCTGGGGGACCCATTTAAGCGCGACACCGGGGGTAGGAACCAAAAAATAGGGGTAGGAACCAAAAAAACGGGCCCCTGTTTCCGGGGGACCCATTTAAGAGCGACACCAGGGGTAGGAACCAAAAAACGGGGGTAGGAACCAAAAAAACGGGCCCCCGTTTCCGGGGGACCCATTTAAGCGCGACACCGGGGGTAGGAACCAAAAAACGGGGGTAGGAACCAAAAAAACGGACCCCCGTTTCCGGGAGGACCCCTTTAAGCGCGACAACGGGGGTAGGAACCAAAAAACGGGGGTAGGAACCAAAAAAAACGGGCCACCGTTTCTGTGGGGACACATTTAAGCGCGACACCTGGGGTAGGAACCAAAAAACGGGGGTAGGAACCAAAAAACGGGCCCCCGTTTCCGGGGGGACCCATTTAAGCGCGACACCGGGGGTAAGAACCAAAAAAAGGGGGTAGGAACCAAAAAAACGGGCCCATGTTTCCTGGGGGACCCATTTAAGCGCAACACCAGGGGTAGGAACCAAAAAACGGGTAGGAACCAAAAAAATGGGCCCCTGTTTCCGGGGGACCCATTTAAGAGCGACACCGGGGGTAGGAACTAAAAAACGGGGGCAGGAACCAAAAAAACGGGCCCCCGTTCCCGGGGGGACCCATTTAAGCGCGACACCGGGGGTAGGAACCAAAAAACGGGGGTAGGAACCAAAAAAACGGGCCCCCGTTTTTCGGGGGGACCCATTTAAGTGCAACACCGGGGGTAGGAACCAAAAAACGGGGGTAGGAACCAAAAAAATGGGCCCCATTTCCTGGGGGACCCATTTAAGCGCGACACGAGGTAGGAACCAAAAAAGGGGGTAGGAACCAAAGAAACGGGCCCCTGTTTCCTGGGGGACCCATTAAAGAACGACACAGGGGTAGGAACCAAAAAACAGGGGTAGGAACCAAAAAAACGGGCCCCTGTTTCCGGGGGGACCCATTTAAGAGCGACACCGGGGGTAGGAACCAAAAAACGGGGGTAGGAACCAAAAAAACGGGCCCCCGTTTCCGGGGGGACCCATTTAAGCGCGACACCGGGGGTAGGAACCAAAAAACGGGGGTAGGAACCAAAAAAACGGGCCCCCGTTTCCGGGAGGACCCCTTTAAGCGCGGCAACGGGGGTAGGAACCAAAAAACGGGGGTAGGAACCAAAAAAAACGGGCCCCCGTTTCTGTGGGGACACATTTAAGCGCGACACCTGGGGTAGGAACCAAAAAACGGGGGTAGGAACCAAAAAAATGGGCCCCTGTTTCCGGGGGGAACCATTTAAGCGCGACACCGGGGGTAGGAACCAAAAAACGGGGGTAGGAACCAAAAAAACGGGCCCCCGTTTCCGGGGGGAACCATTTAAGAGCGACACCGGGGGTAGGAACCAAAAAACGGGGGTAGGAACCAAAAAAACGGGCCCCCGTTTCCGGGGGGACCCATTTAAGCGCGACACCGGAGGTAGGAACCAAGAAACGAGGGTAGGAACCAAAAAAATGGGCCCCGTTTCCTGGGGGACCCATTTAAGCGCGACACCGGAGGTAGGAACAAAAAAAAGGGGGTAGGAACCAAAAAACGGGCCCCTGTTTCCGGTGGGACCCATTTAAGAGCGACACCGGGGGTAGGAACCAAAAAACGGGGGTAGGAACCAAAAAAACGGGCCCCCGTTTCCGGGGGGACCCATTTAAGCGCGACACTGGGGGTAGGAACCAAAAAAAGGGGGTAGGAACCAAAAAAACGGACCCCCGTTTCCGGGGGGACCCATTTAAGCGCGACACCGGGGGTAAGAACCAAAAAAAGGGGGTAGGAACCAAAAAAACGGGCCCCTGTTTCCTGGGGGACCCATTTAAGAGCGACACCGGGGGTAGGAACCAAAAAACAGGGGTAGGAACCAAAAAACGGGCCCCTGTTTCCGGGGGGACCCATTTAAGAGCGACACAGGGGGTAGGAACCAAAAAACGGAGGTACGAACCAAAAAAACGGGCCCCCGTTTCCGGGGGGACCCATTTAAGCGCGACACCGGGGGTAGGAACCAAAAAACGGGGGTAGGAACCAAAAAAACGGGCCCCCGTTTCCGGGGGGACCCATTTAAGCGCGACACAGGGGGTAGGAACCAAAAAACGGGGGTAGGAACCAAAAAAACGGGCCCCGTTTCCGGAGGGACCCATTTAAGCGCGACACCGGGGGTAGGAACCAAAAAAAGGGGGTAGGAACCAAAAAAACGGGCCCCTGTTTCCTGGGGGACCCATTTAAGCGCGACACCGGGGTAGGAACCAAAAAATAGGGGTAGGAACCAAAAAAACGGGCCCCTGTTTCCGGGGGACCCATTTAAGAGCGACACCAGGGGTAGGAACCAAAAAACGGGGGTAGGAACCAAAAAAACGGACCCCCGTTTCCGGGAGGACCCCTTTAAGCGCGACAACGGGGGTAGGAACCAAAAAACGGGGTAGGAACCAAAAAAAACGGGCCACCGTTTCTGTGGGGACACATTTAAGCGCGACACCTGGGGTAGGAACCAAAAAAAGGGGTAGGAACCAAAAAAACGGCCCCCGTTTCCGGGGGGACCCATTTAAGCGCGACACCGGGGGTAAGAACCAAAAAAAGGGGGTAGGAACCAAAAAAACGGGCCCATGTTTCCTGGGGGACCCATTTAAGCGCAACACCAGGGTAGGAACCAAAAAACGGGTAGGAACCAAAAAAATGGGCCCCTGTTTCCGGGGGGACCCATTTAAGAGCGACACCGGGGGTAGGAACTAAAAAACGGGGGCAGGAACCAAAAAAACGGGCCCCCGTTCCCGGGGGGACCCATTTAAGCGCGACACCGGGGGTAGGAACCAAAAAACGGGGGTAGGAACCAAAAAAACGGGCCCCCGTTTTTCGGGGGGACCCATTTAAGTGCAACACCGGGGGTAGGAACCAAAAAACGGGGTAGGAACCAAAAAACGGGCCCCCGTTTCCGGGGGGACCCATTTAAGCGCGACACCGGGGGTAGGAACCAAAAAACGGGGGTAGGAACCAAAAAAACGGGCCCCCGTTTCCGGGGGGACCCATTTAAGAGCGACACCGGGGGTAGGAACTAAAAAACGGGGGCAGGAACCAAAAAAACGGGCCCCCGTTCCCGGGGGGACCCATTTAAGCGCGACACCGGGGGTAGGAACCAAAAAACGGGGGTAGGAACCAAAAAAACGGGCCCCCGTTTTTCGGGGGGACCCATTTAAGTGCAACACCGGGGGTAGGAACCAAAAAACGGGGGTAGGAACCAAAAAAATGGGCCCCATTTCCTGGGGGACCCATTTAAGCGCGACACCGAGGTAGGAACCAAAAAAAGGGGGTAGGAACCAAAGAAACGGGCCCCTGTTTCCTGGGGGACCCATTAAAGAACGACACAGGGGTAGGAACCAAAAAACAGGGGTAGGAACCAAAAAAACGGGCCCCTGTTTCCGGGGGGACCCATTTAAGAGCGACACCGGGGGTAGGAACCAAAAAACGGGGGTAGGAACCAAAAAAACGGGCCCCCCGTTTCCGGGGGGACCCATTTAAGCGCGACACCGGGGGTAGGAACCAAAAAACGGGGGTAGGAACCAAAAAAACGGGCCCCCGTTTCCGGGGGGACCCATTTAAGCGCGACACCGGGGGTAGGAACCAAAAAACAGGGGTAGGAACCAAAAAAACGGGCCCCTGTTTCCGGGGGGACCCATTTAAGAGCGACACCAGGGGTAGGAACCAAAAAACGGGGGTAGAAACCAAAAAAACGGGCCCCCGTTTCCGGGGGGACCCATTTAAGCGCGACACCGGGGGTAGGAACCAAAAAACGGGGGTAGGAACCAAAAAAACGGGCCCCCGTTTCCGGGAGGACCCCTTTAAGCGCGACAACGGGGGTAGGAACCAAAAAACGGGGGTAGGAACCAAAAAAAACGGGCCCCCGTTTCTGTGGGGACACATTTAAGCGCGACACCTGGGGTAGGAACCAAAAAACGGGGGTAGGAACCAAAAAAACGGGCCCCTGTTTCCGGGGGGAACCATTTAAGCGCGACACCGGGGGTAGGAACCAAAAAACGGGGGTAGGAACCAAAAAAACGGGCCCCCGTTTCCGGGGGGAACCATTTAAGAGCGACACCGGGGGTAGGAACCAAAAAACGGGGGTAGGAACCAAAAAAACGGGCCCCCGTTTCCGGGGGGACCCATTTAAGCGCGACACCGGAGGTAGGAACCAAGAAACGAGGGTAGGAACCAAAAAAATGGGCCCCGTTTCCTGGGGGACCCATTTAAGCGCGACACCGGAGGTAGGAACAAAAAAAAGGGGGTAGGAACCAAAAAAACGGGCCCCTGTTTCCGGGGGGACCCATTTAAGAGCGACACCGGGGGTAGGAACCAAAAAACGGGGGTAGGAACCAAAAAAACGGGCCCCCGTTTCCGGGGGGACCCATTTAAGCGCGACACTGGGGGTAGGAACCAAAAAAAGGGGGTAGGAACCAAAAAAACGGACCCCCGTTTCCGGGGGGACCCATTTAAGCGCGACACCGGGGGTAAGAACCAAAAAAAGGGGGTAGGAACCAAAAAAAACGGGCCCCTGTTTCCTGGGGGACCCATTTAAGAGCGACACCGGGGGTAGGAACCAAAAAACAGGGGTAGGAACCAAAAAAAACGGGCCCCTGTTTCCGGGGGGACCCATTTAAGAGCGACACAGGGGGTAGGAACCAAAAAACGGAGGTACGAACCAAAAAAACGGGCCCCCGTTTCCGGGGGGACCCATTTAAGCGCGACACCGGGGGTAGGAACCAAAAAACGGGGGTAGGAACCAAAAAAACGGGCCCCCGTTTCCGGGGGGACCCATTTAAGCGCGACACAGGGGGTAGGAACCAAAAAACGGGGGTAGGAACCAAAAAAACGGGCCCCCGTTTCCGGAGGGACCCATTTAAGCGCGACACCGGGGGTAGGAACCAAAAAAAGGGGGTAGGAACCAAAAAAACGGGCCCCCGTTTCCGGGGGGACCCATTTAAGCGCGACACCGGAGGTAAGAACCAAAAAAAGGGGGTAGGAACCAAAAAAACGGGCCCCTGTTTCCTGGGGGACCCATTTAAGCGCGACACCGGGGGTAGGAACCAAAAAATAGGGGTAGGAACCAAAAAAACGGGCCCCTGTTTCCGGGGGGACCCATTTAAGAGCGACACCAGGGGTAGGAACCAAAAAACGGGGGTAGGAACCAAAAAAACGGACCCCCGTTTCCGGGAGGACCCCTTTAAGCGCGACAACGGGGGTAGGAACCAAAAAACGGGGGTAGGAACCAAAAAAAACGGGCCACCGTTTCTGTGGGGACACATTTAAGCGCGACACCTGGGGTAGGAACCAAAAAACGGGGGTAGGAACCAAAAAAACGGGCCCCCGTTCCGGGGGGACCCATTTAAGCGCGACACCGGGGGTAAGAACCAAAAAAAGGGGGTAGGAACCAAAAAACGGGCCCATGTTTCCTGGGGACCCATTTAAGCGCAACACCAGGGGTAGGAACCAAAAAACGGGTAGGAACCAAAAAAATGGGCCCCTGTTTCCGGGGGGACCCATTTAAGAGCGACACCGGGGGTAGGAACTAAAAAACGGGGGCAGGAACCAAAAAAACGGGCCCCCGTTCCCGGGGGGACCCATTTAAGCGCGACACCGGGGGTAGGAACCAAAAAACGGGGGTAGGAACCAAAAAAACGGGCCCCCGTTTTTCGGGGGGACCCATTTAAGTGCAACACCGGGGGTAGGAACCAAAAAACGGGGGTAGGAACCAAAAAAACGGGCCCCCGTTTCCGGGGGGACCCATTTAAGCGCGACACCGGGGGTAGGAACCAAAAACGGGGGTAGGAACCAAAAAACGGGCCCCCGTTTCCGGGGGGACCCATTTAAGCGCGACACAGGGGGTAGGAACGAAAAAACGGGGGTAGGAACCAAAAAACGGGCCCCCGTTTCCGGGGGGACCCATTTAAGCGCGACACCGGGGGTAGGAACCAAAAAAAGGGGGTAGGAACCAAAAAAACGGGCCCCCGTTTCCGGGGGGACCCATTTAAGCGCGACACCGGAGGTAGGAACTAAGAAACGGGGTAGGAACCAAAAAAATGGGCCCCCGTTTCCAGGGGGACCCATTTAAGCGCGACACCGGGGGTAGGAACCAAAAAACGGGGGTAGGAACCAAAAAAACGGGCCCCCGTTTCCGGGGGGACCCATTAAAGTACGACACAGGGGTAGGAACCAAAAAACAGGGGTAGGAACCAAAAAAACGGGCCCCTGTTTCCGGGGGGACCCATTTAAGAGCGACACCGGGGGTAGGAACCAAAAAACGGGGGTAGGAACCAAAAAACGGGCCCCCGTTTCCGGGGGGACCCATTTAAGCGCGACACCGGGGGTAGGAACCAAAAAACGGGGGTAGGAACCAAAAAAACGGGCCCCCGTTTCCGGGGGGACCCATTTAAGCGCGACACCGGGGGTAGAAACCAAAAAAAGGGGGTAGGAACCAAAAAAACGGGCCCCCGTTTCCGGGGGGACCCATTTAAGCGCGACACCGGGGGTAAGAACCAAAAAAAGGGGGTAGGAACCAAAAAAACGATCCCCTGTTTCCTGGGGGACCATTTAAGCGCGACACCGGGGGTAGGAACCAAAAAAAGGGGTAGGAACCAAAAAAAGGGGCCCCTGTTTCCTGGGGGACCCATTTAAGCGCGACACCGGGGGTAGGAACCAAAAAACAGGGGTAGGAACCAAAAAAACGGGCCCCTGTTTCCGGGGGGACCCATTTAAGAGCGACACAGGGGGTAGGAACCAAAAAACGGAGGTACGAACCAAAAAAACGGGCCCCCGTTTCCGGGGGGACACATTTAAGCGCGACACCGGGGGTAGGAACCAAAAAACGGGGGTAGGAACCAAAAAAACGGGCCCCCCTTTCCGGGCGGACCCATTTAAGCGCGACACAGGGGGTAGGAACCAAAAAACGGGGGTAGGAACCAAAAAAACGGGCCCCCGTTTCCGGAGGGACCCATTTAAGCGCGACACCGGGGGTAGGAACCAAAAAAAGGGGGTAGGAACCAAAAAAACGGGCCCCCGTTTCCGGGGGGACCCATTTAAGCGCGACACCGGAGGTAAGAACTAAAAAAAGGGGGTAGGGAACCAAAAAAACGGGCCCCTGTTTCCTGGGGGACCCATTTAAGCGCGACACCGGGGGTAGGAACCAAAAAATAGGGGTAGGAACCAAAAAACGGGCCCCTGTTTCCGGGGGGACCCATTTAAGAGCGACACCGGGGGTAGGAACCAAAAAACGGGGGTAGGAACCAAAAAAACGGGCCCCCGTTTCCGGGGGACCCATTTAAGCGCGACACCGGGGGTAGGAACCAAAAAACGGGGGTAGGAACCAAAAAAACGGACCCCCGTTTCCGGGAGGACCCCTTTAAGCGCGACAACGGGGGTAGGAACCAAAAAACGGGGGTAGGAACCAAAAAAAACGGGCCACCGTTTCTGTGGGGACACATTTAAGCGCGACACCTGGGGTAGGAACCAAAAAACAGGGGTAGGAACCAAAAAAACGGGCCCCCGTTTCCGGGGGGACCCATTTAAGCGCGACACCGGGGGTAAGAACCAAAAAAAGGGGGTAGGAACCAAAAAACGGGCCCATGTTTCCTGGGGGACCCATTTAAGCGCAACACCAGGGGTAGGAACCAAAAAACGGGTAGGAACCAAAAAAATGGGCCCCTGTTTCCGGGGGGACCCATTTAAGAGCGACACCGGGGGTAGGAACTAAAAAACGGGGGCAGGAACCAAAAAAACGGGCCCCCGTTCCCGGGGGGACCCATTTAAGCGCGACACCGGGGGTAGGAACCAAAAAACGGGGGTAGGAACCAAAAAAACGGGCCCCCGTTTTTCGGGGGGCACCATTTAAGTGCAACACCGGGGGTAGGAACCAAAAAACGGGGGTAGGAACCAAAAAAACGGGCCCCTGTTTCCTGGGGGACCCATTTAAGCGCTACCCCGGGGGTAGGAACCAAAAAACAGGGGTAGGAACCAAAAAAACGGGCCCCCGTTTCCGGGGGGACCCATTTAAGCGCGACACCGGGGGTAGGAACGAAAAAACGGGGTAGGAACCAAAAAAACGGGCCCCCGTTTCCGGGGGGACCCATTTAAGCGCGACACCGGGGGTAGGAACGAAAAAACGGGGGTAGGAACCAAAAAAACGGGCCCCCGTTTCCGGGGGGACCCATTTAAGCGCGACACAGGGGTAGGAACCAAAAAACGGGGGTAGGAACCAAAAAAACGGGCCCCCGTTTCCGGAGGGACCCATTTAAGCGCGACACCGGGGGTAGGAACCAAAAAAAGGGGGTAGGAACCAAAAAAACGGGCCCCCGTTTCCGGGGGGACCCATTTAAGCGCGACACCGGAGGTAAGAACCAAAAAAAGGGGGTAGGAACCAAAAAAAACGGGCCCCTGTTTCCTGGGGGACCCATTTAAGCGCGACACCGGGGGTAGGAACCAAAAAATAGGGGTAGGAACCAAAAAAACGGGCCCCTGTTTCCGGGGGGACCCATTTAAGAGCGACACCAGGGGTAGGAACCAAAAAACGGGGGTAGGAACCAAAAAAACGGGCCCCCGTTTCCGGGGGACCCATTTAAGCGCGACACCGGGGGTAGGAACCAAAAAACGGGGGTAGGAACCAAAAAAACGGACCCCCGTTTCCGGGAGGACCCCTTTAAGCGCGACAACGGGGGTAGGAACCAAAAAACGGGGGTAGGAACCAAAAAAAACGGGCCACCGTTTCTGTGGGGACACATTTAAGCGCGACACCTGGGGTAGGAACCAAAAAACGGGGGTAGGAACCAAAAAAACGGGCCCCCGTTTCCGGGGGGACCCATTTAAGCGCGACACCGGGGGTAAGAACCAAAAAAAAGGGGTAGGAACCAAAAAAACGGGCCCATGTTTCCTGGGGGACCCATTTAAGCGCAACACCAGGGGTAGGAACCAAAAAACGGATAGGAACCAAAAAAATGGGCCCCTGTTTCCGGGGGGACCCATTTAAGAGCGACACCGGGGTAGGAACTAAAAAACGGGGGCAGGAACCAAAAAAACGGGCCCCCGTTCCCGGGGGGACCCATTTAAGCGCGACACCGGGGGTAGGAACCAAAAAACGGGGGTAGGAACCAAAAAAACGGGCCCCCGTTTTTCGGGGGGACCCATTTAAGTGCAACACCGGGGGTAGGAACCAAAAAACGGGGGTAGGAACCAAAAAAACGGGCCCCCGTTTCCGGGGGGACCCATTTAAGCGCGACACCGGGGGTAGGAACCAAAAAACGGGGGTAGGAACCAAAAAAACGGGCCCCCGTTTCCGGGGGGACCCATTTAAGCGCGACACAGGGGTAGGAACGAAAAAACGGGGGTAGGAACCAAAAAAACGGGCCCCCGTTTCCGGGGGGACCCATTTAAGCGCGACACCGGGGGTAGGAACCAAAAAAAGGGGGTAGGAACCAAAAAAACGGGCCCCCGTTTCCGGGGGGACCCATTTAAGCGCGACACCGGAGGTAGGAACTAAGAAACGGGGGTAGGAACCAAAAAAATGGGCCCCCGTTTCCAGGGGGACCCATTTAAGCGCGACACCGGGGGTAGGAACCAAAAAACGGGGGTAGGAACCAAAAAAACGGGCCCCCGTTTCCGGGGGGACCCATTAAAGAACGACACAGGGTTAGGAACCAAAAAACAGGGGTAGGAACCAAAAAACAGGGGTAGGAACCAAAAAAAACGGGCCCCTGTTTCCGGGGGGACCCATTTAAGAGCGACACCGGGGGTAGGAACCAAAAACGGGGGTAGGAACCAAAAAAACGGGCCCCCGTTTCCGGGGGGACCCATTTAAGCGCGACACCGGGGGTAGGAACCAAAAAACGGGGGTAGGAACCAAAAAAACGGGCCCCCGTTTCCGGGGGACCCATTTAAGCGCGACACCGGGGTAGAAACCAAAAAAAGGGGGTAGGAACCAAAAAAACGGGCCCCCGTTTCCGGGGGGACCCATTTAAGCGCGACACCGGGGTAAGAACCAAAAAAAGGGGTAGGAACCAAAAAACGATCCCCTGTTTCCTGGGGGACCCATTTAAGCGCGACACCGGGGGTAGGAACCAAAAAAAGGGGGTAGGAACCAAAAAAAGGGGCCCCTGTTTCCTGGGGGACCCATTTAAGCGCGACACCGGGGGTAGGAACCAAAAAACAGGGGTAGGAACCAAAAAAACGGGCCCCTGTTTCCGGGGGGACCCATTTAAGAGCGACACAGGGGGTAGGAACCAAAAAACGGAGGTACGAACCAAAAAAACGGGCCCCCGTTTCCGGGGGGACACATTTAAGCGCGACACCGGGGGTAGGAACCAAAAAACGGGGGTAGGAACCAAAAAAACGGGCCCCCGTTTCCGGGCGGACCCATTTAAGCGCGACACAGGGGGTAGGAACCAAAAAACGGGGGTAGGAACCAAAAAAACGGGCCCCCGTTTCCGGAGGGACCCATTTAAGCGCGACACCGGGGGTAGGAACCAAAAAAGGGGGTAGGAACCAAAAAAACGGGCCCCCGTTTCCGGGGGGACCCATTTAAGCGCGACACCGGAGGTAAGAACCAAAAAAAGGGGGTAGGAACCAAAAAAACGGGCCCCTGTTTCCTGGGGGACCCATTTAAGCGCGACACCGGGGGTAGGAACCAAAAAATAGGGTAGGAACCAAAAAAACGGGCCCCTGTTTCCGGGGGGACCCATTTAAGAGCGACACCAGGGGTAGGAACCAAAAACGGGGGTAGGAACCAAAAAAACGGGCCCCAGTTTCCGGGGGGACCCATTTAAGCGCGACACCGGGGGTAGGAACCAAAAAACGGGGGTAGGAACCAAAAAAACGGACCCCCGTTTCCGGGAGGACCCCTTTAAGCGCGACAACGGGGGTAGGAACCAAAAAACGGGGGTAGGAACCAAAAAAAACGGGCCACCGTTTCTGTGGGGACACATTTAAGCGCGACACCTGGGGTAGGAACCAAAAAACAGGGGTAGGAACCAAAAAAACGGGCCCCCGTTTCCGGGGGGACCCATTTAAGCGCGACACCGGGGTAAGAACCAAAAAAAGGGGGTAGGAACCAAAAAAACGGGCCCATGTTTCCTGGGGGACCCATTTAAGCGCAACACCAGGGGTAGGAACCAAAAAACGGGTAGGAACCAAAAAAATGGGCCCCTGTTTCCGGGGGGACCCATTTAAGAGCGACACCGGGGGTAGGAACTAAAAAACGGGGGCAGGAACCAAAAAAACGGGCCCCCGTTCCCGGGGGGACCCATTTAAGCGCGACACCGGGGGTAGGAACCAAAAAACGGGGGTAGGAACCAAAAAAACGGGCCCCCGTTTTTCGGGGGGCACCATTTAAGTGCAACACCGGGGGTAGGAACCAAAAAACGGGGGTAGGAACCAAAAAAAGGGCCCCTGTTTCCTGGGGGACCGATTTAAGCGCTACACCGGGGGTAGGAACCAAAAAACAGGGGTAGGAACCAAAAAAACGGGCCCCCGTTTCCGGGGGGACCCATTTAAGCGCGACACCGGGGGTAGGAACGAAAAAACGGGGTAGGAACCAAAAAAACGGGCCCCCGTTTCCGGGGGGACCCATTTAAGCGCGACACCGGGGGTAGGAACCAAAAAACGGGGGTAGGAACCAAAAAAACGGGCCCCCGTTTCCGGGGGGACACATTTAAGCGCGACACCGGGGGTAGGAACCAAAAAACGGGGGTTGGAACCAAAAAAACGGGCCCCCGTTTCCGGGCGGACCCATTTAAGCGTGAATCCGGGGGTAGGAACCAAAAAACGGGGGTAGGAACCAAAAAAACAGGCCCACGTTTCCGGGGGGACCCATTTAAGCGCGACACCGGGGGTAGGAACCAAAAAAAGGGGTAGGAACCAAAAAAACGGGCCCCCGTTTCCGGGGGGACCCATTTAAGCGCAACACCGGGGGTAAGAACCAAAAAAAGGGGGTAGGAACCAAAAAAACGGGCCCCTGTTTCCGGGGGGACCCATTTAAGAGCGACACCGGGGGTAGGAACCAAAAAACGGGGGTAGGAACCAAAAAAACGGGCCCCCGTTTCCGGGGGGACCCATTTAAGCGCGACACCGGGGGTAGGAACCAAAAAACGGGGGTAGGAACCAAAAAAACAGGCGCACGTTTGCGGGGGGACCCATTTAAGCGTGACACCGGTTGTAGGAACCAAAAAAAGGGGGTAGGAACCAAAAAAACGGGCCCCCGTTTCCGGGGGGACCCATTTAAGCGCGACACCGGGGGTAAGAACCAAAAAAAGGGGGTAGGAACCAAAAAAACGGGCCCCTGTTTCCTGGGGGACCCATTTAAGAGCGACACCGGGGGTAGGAACCAAAAAACAGGGGTAGGAACCAAAAAAACGGGCCCCTGTTTCCGGGGGGACCCATTTAAGAGCGACACAGGGGGTAGGAACCAAAAAACGGAGGTACGAACCAAAAAAACGGGCCCCCGTTTCCGGGGGGACCCATTTAAGCGCGACACCGGGGGTAGGAACCAAAAAACGGGGGTAGGAACCAAAAAACGGCCCCCGTTTCCGGGGGGACCCATTTAAGCGCGACACAGGGGGTAGGAACGAAAAAACGGGGGTAGGAACCAAAAAAACGGGCCCCCGTTTCCGGGGGGACCCATTTAAGCGCGACACCGGGGGTAGGAACCAAAAAAAGGGGGTAGGAACCAAAAAAAAGGGCCCCCGTTTCCGGGGGGGACCCATTTAAGCGCGACACCGGAGGTAAGAACCAAAAAAAGGGGGTAGGAACCAAAAAAACGGGCCCCTGTTTCCTGGGGGACCCATTTAAGCGCGACACCGGGGGTAGGAACCAAAAAATAGGGGTAGGAACCAAAAAAACGGGCCCCTATTTCCGGGGGGACCCATTTAAGAGCGACACCAGGGGTAGGAACCAAAAAACGGGGGTAGGAACCAAAAAAACGGACCCCCGTTTCCGGAGGACCCCTTTAAGCGCGACAACGGGGGTAGGAACCAAAAAACGGGGGTAGGAACCAAAAAAAACGGGCCACCGTTTCTGTGGGGACACATTTAAGCGCGACACCTGGGGTAGGAACCAAAAAACAGGGGTAGGAACCAAAAAAACGGGCCCCCGTTTCCGGGGGACCCATTTAAGCGCGACACCGGGGGTAAGAACCAAAAAAAGGGGGTAGGAACCAAAAAAACGGGCCCATGTTTCCTGGGGGACCCATTTAAGCGCAACACCAGGGGTAGGAACCAAAAAACGGGTAGGAACCAAAAAAATGGGCCCCTGTTTCCGGGGGGACCCATTTAAGAGCGACACCGGGGGTAGGAACTAAAAAACGGGGGCAGGAACCAAAAAAACGGGCCCCCGTTCCCGGGGGGACCCATTTAAGCGCGACACCGGGGGTAGGAACCAAAAAACGGGGGTAGGAACCAAAAAAACGGGCCCCCGTTTTTCGGGGGGACCCATTTAAGTGCAACACCGGGGGTAGGAACCAAAAAACGGGGGTAGGAACCAAAAAAACGGCCCCCGTTTCCGGGGGACCCATTTAAGCGCGACACCGGGGGTAGGAACCAAAAAACGGGGGTAGGAACCAAAAAAACGGGCCCCCGTTTCCGGGGGGACCCATTTAAGCGCGACACAGGGGTAGGAACGAAAAAACGGGGGTAGGAACCAAAAAACGGGCCCCCGTTTCCGGGGGGACCCATTTAAGCGCGACACCGGGGGTAGGAACCAAAAAAAGGGGGTAGGAACCAAAAAAACGGGCCCCCGTTTCCGGGGGGACCCATTTAAGCGCGACACCGGAGGTAGGAACTAAGAAACGGGGGTAGGAACCAAAAAAATGGGCCCCCGTTTCCAGGGGGACCCATTTAAGCGCGACACCGGGGGTAGGAACCAAAAAACGGGGGTAGGAACCAAAAAAACGGGCCCCCGTTTCCGGGGGGACCCATTAAAGAACGACACAGGGGTAGGAACCAAAAAACAGGGGTAGGAACCAAAAAAACGGGCCCCTGTTTCCGGGGGGACCCATTTAAGAGCGACACCGGGGGTAGGAACCAAAAAACGGGGGTAGGAACCAAAAAAACGGGCCCCCGTTTCCGGGGGACCCATTTAAGCGCGACACCGGGGGTAGGAACCAAAAAACGGGGGTAGGAACCAAAAAAACGGGCCCCCGTTTCCGGGGGGACCCATTTAAGCGCGACACCGGGGGTAGAAACCAAAAAAAGGGGGTAGGAACCAAAAAAACGGGCCCCCGTTTCCGGGGGGACCCATTTAAGCGCGACACCGGGGGTAAGAACCAAAAAAAGGGGGTAGGAACCAAAAAAACGATCCCCTGTTTCCTGGGGGACCCATTTAAGCGCGACACCGGGGTAGGAACCAAAAAAAGGGGGTAGGAACCAAAAAAAGGGGCCCCTGTTTCCTGGGGGACCCATTTAAGCGCGACAACGGGGGTAGGAACCAAAAAACGGGGTAGGAACCAAAAAAAACGGGCCACCGTTTCTGTGGGGACACATTTAAGCGCGACACCTGGGGTAGGAACCAAAAAACAGGGGTAGGAACCAAAAAAACGGGCCCCCGTTTCCGGGGGGACCCATTTAAGCGCGACACCGGGGTAAGAACCAAAAAAAGGGGGTAGGAACCAAAAAAACGGGCCCATGTTTCCTGGGGGACCCATTTAAGCGCAACACCAGGGGTAGGAACCAAAAAACGGGTAGGAACCAAAAAAATGGGCCCCTGTTTCCGGGGGGACCCATTTAAGAGCGACACCGGGGGTAGGAACTAAAAAACGGGGGCAGGAACCAAAAAACGGGCCCCCGTTCCCGGGGGGACCCATTTAAGCGCGACACCGGGGGTAGGAACCAAAAAACGGGGGTAGGAACCAAAAAAACGGGCCCCCGTTTTTCGGGGGACCCATTTAAGTGCAACACCGGGGGTAGGAACCAAAAAACGGGGGTAGGAACCAAAAAAACGGGCCCCCGTTTCCGGGGGGACCCATTTAAGCGCGACACCGGGGGTAGGAACCAAAAAACGGGGGTAGGAACCAAAAAAACGGGCCCCCGTTTCCGGGGGGACCCATTTAAGCGCGACACAGGGGGTAGGAACGAAAAAACGGGGGTAGGAACCAAAAAAACGGGCCCCCGTTTCCGGGGGGACCCATTTAAGCGCGACACCGGGGGTAGGAACCAAAAAAAGGGGGTAGGAACCAAAAAAACGGGCCCCCGTTTCCGGGGGGACCCATTTAAGCGCGACACCGGAGGTAGGAACTAAGAAACGGGGGTAGGAACCAAAAAAATGGGCCCCCGTTTCCAGGGGGACCCATTTAAGCGCGACACCGGGGGTAGGAACCAAAAAACGGGGGTAGGAACCAAAAAAAACGGGCCCCCGTTTCCGGGGGGACCCATTAAAGAACGACACAGGGGTAGGAACCAAAAAAAACGGGCCACCGTTTCTGTGGGACACATTTAAGCGCGACACCTGGGGTAGGAACCAAAAAACAGGGGTAGGAACCAAAAAAACGGGCCCCGTTTCCGGGGGGACCCATTTAAGCGCGACACCGGGGGTAAGAACCAAAAAAAGGGGGTAGGAACCAAAAAAACGGGCCCATGTTTCCTGGGGGACCCATTTAAGCGCAACACCAGGGGTAGGAACCAAAAAACGGGTAGGAACCAAAAAAATGGGCCCCTGTTTCCGGGGGACCCATTTAAGAGCGACACCGGGGGTAGGAACTAAAAAACGGGGGCAGGAACCAAAAAAACGGGCCCCCGTTCCCGGGGGGACCCATTTAAGCGCGACACCGGGGGTAGGAACCAAAAAACGGGGGTAGGAACCAAAAAAACGGGCCCCCGTTTTTCGGGGGGACCCATTTAAGTGCAACACCGGGGGTAGGAACCAAAAAACGGGGGTAGGAACCAAAAAAACGGGCCCCCGTTTCCGGGGGGACCCATTTAAGCGCGACACCGGGGGTAGGAACCAAAAAACGGGGGTAGGAACCAAAAAAAACGGGCCCCCGTTTCCGGGGGGACCCATTTAAGCGCGACACAGGGGGTAGGAACGAAAAAACGGGGGTAGGAACCAAAAAAACGGGCCCCCGTTTCCGGGGGGACCCATTTAAGCGCGACACCGGGGGTAGGAACCAAAAAAAGGGGGTAGGAACCAAAAAAACGGGCCCCCGTTTCCGGGGGACCCATTTAAGCGCGACACCGGAGGTAGGAACTAAGAAACGGGGGTAGGAACCAAAAAAATGGGCCCCCGTTTCCAGGGGGACCCATTTAAGCGCGACACCGGGGGTAGGAACCAAAAAACGGGGGTAGGAACCAAAAAAACGGGCCCCCGTTTCCGGGGGGACCCATTAAAGAACGACACAGGGGTAGGAACCAAAAAACAGGGGTAGGAACCAAAAAAACGGGCCCCTGTTTCCGGGGGGACCCATTTAAGAGCGACACCGGGGGTAGGAACCAAAAAACGGGGGTAGGAACCAAAAAAACGGGCCCCCGTTTCCGGGGGGACCCATTTAAGCGCGACACCGGGGGTAGGAACCAAAAAACGGGGGTAGGAACCAAAAAAACGGGCCCCCGTTTCCGGGGGGACCCATTTAAGCGCGACACCGGGGGTAGAAACCAAAAAAAGGGGGTAGGAACCAAAAAAACGGGCCCCCGTTTCCGGGGGACCCATTTAAGCGCGACACCGGGGGTAAGAACCAAAAAAAGGGGGTAGGAACCAAAAAAAACGATCCCCTGTTTCCTGGGGGACCCATTTAAGCGCGACACCGGGGGTAGGAACCAAAAAAAGGGGGTAGGAACCAAAAAAAGGGGCCCCTGTTTCCTGGGGACCCATTTAAGCGCGACACCGGGGTAGGAACCAAAAAACGGGGGTAGGAACCAAAAAAAACGGGCCACCGTTTCTGTGGGGACACATTTAAGCGCGACACCTGGGGTAGGAACCAAAAAACAGGGGTAGGAACCAAAAAACGGGCCCATGTTTCCTGGGGGACCCACTTAAGCGCAACACCAGGGGTAGGAACCAAAAAACGGGTAGGAACCAAAAAAATGGGCCCCTGTTTCCGGGGGGACCCATTTAAGAGCGACACCGGGGGTAGGAACTAAAAAACGGGGGCAGGAACCAAAAAAACAGGCCCCGTTCCCGGGGGGACCCATTTAAGCGCGACACCGGGGGTAGGAACCAAAAAACGGGGGTAGGAACCAAAAAAACGGGCCCCCGTTTTTCGGGGGGCACCATTTAAGTGCAACACCGGGGTAGGAACCAAAAAACGGGGGTAGGAACCAAAAAAACGGGCCCCTGTTTCCTGGGGGACCCATTTAAGCGCTACACCGGGGGTAGGAACCAAAAAACAGGGGTAGGAACCAAAAAACGGGCCCCCGTTTCCGGGGGGACCCATTTAAGCGCGACACCGGGGGTAGGAACGAAAAAACGGGGGTAGGAACCAAAAAAACGGGCCCCCGTTTCCGGGGGGACCCATTTAAGCGCGACACCGGGGGTAGGAACGAAAAAACGGGGGTAGGAACCAAAAAAACGGGCCCCCGTTTCCGGGGGGACCCATTTAAGCGCGACACAGGGGGTAGGAACCAAAAAACGGGGGTAGGAACCAAAAAAACGGGCCCCCGTTTCCGGAGGGACCCATTTAAGCGCGACACCGGGGGTAGGAACCAAAAAAAGGGGGTAGGAACCAAAAAAACGGGCCCCCGTTTCCGGGGGGACCCATTTAAGCGCGACACCGGAGGTAAGAACCAAAAAAAGGGGTAGGAACCAAAAAAACGGGCCCCTGTTTCCTGGGGGACCCATTTAAGCGCGACACCGGGGGTAGGAACCAAAAAATAGGGGTAGGAACCAAAAAACGGGCCCCTGTTTCCGGGGGGACCCATTTAAGAGCGACACCAGGGGTAGGAACCAAAAAACGGGGGTAGGAACCAAAAAAACGGGCCCCCGTTTCCGGGGGGACCCATTTAAGCGCGACACCGGGGGTAGGAACCAAAAAACGGGGGTAGGAACCAAAAAAACGGACCCCCGTTTCCGGGAGGACCCCTTTAAGCGCGACAACGGGGGTAGGAACCAAAAAACGGGGGTAGGAACCAAAAAAAACGGGCCACCGTTTCTGTGGGGACACATTTAAGCGCGACACCTGGGGTAGGAACCAAAAAACGGGGGTAGGAACCAAAAAAACGGGCCCCCGTTTCCGGGGGGACCCATTTAAGCGCGACACCGGGGGTAAGAACCAAAAAAAAGGGGTAGGAACCAAAAAAACGGGCCCATGTTTCCTGGGGGACCCATTTAAGCGCAACACCAGGGGTAGGAACCAAAAAACGGGTAGGAACCAAAAAAATGGGCCCCTGTTTCCGGGGGGACCCATTTAAGAGCGACACCGGGGGTAGGAACTAAAAAACGGGGGCAGGAACCAAAAAAACGGGCCCCCGTTCCCGGGGGGACCCATTTAAGCGCGACACCGGGGGTAGGAACCAAAAAACGGGGGTAGGAACCAAAAAAACGGGCCCCCGTTTTTCGGGGGGACCCATTTAAGTGCAACACCGGGGGTAGGAACCAAAAAACGGGGGTAGGAACCAAAAAAAACGGGCCCCCGTTTCCGGGGGGACCCATTTAAGCGCGACACCGGGGGTAGGAACCAAAAACGGGGGTAGGAACCAAAAAAACGTGCCCCCGTTTCCGGGGGGACCCATTTAAGCGCGACACAGGGGGTAGGAACGAAAAAACGGGGGTAGGAACGAAAAAAACTGGCCCCCGTTTCCGGGGGGACCCATTTAAGCGCGACACCGGGGGTAGGAACCAAAAAAAGGGGGTAGGAACCAAAAAAACGGGCCCCCGTTTCCGGGGGGACCCATTTAAGCGCGACACCGGAGGTAGGAACTAAGAAACGGGGGTAGGAACCAAAAAATGGGCCCCCGTTTCCAGGGGGACCCATTTAAGCGCGACACCGGGGGTAGGAACCAAAAAACGGGGGTAGGAACCAAAAAAACGGGCCCCCGTTTCCGGGGGGACCCATTAAAGAACGACACAGGGGTAGGAACCAAAAAACAGGGTAGGAACCAAAAAAACGGGCCCCTGTTTCCGGGGGGACCCATTTAAGAGCGACACCGGGGGTAGGAACCAAAAAACGGGGGTAGGAACCAAAAAAACGGGCCCCCGTTTCCGGGGGGACCCATTTAAGCGCGACACCGGGGGTAAGAACCAAAAAAAGGGGGTAGGAACCAAAAAAACGATCCCCTGTTTCCTGGGGGACCCATTTAAGCGCGACACCGGGGGTAGGAACCAAAAAAAGGGGGTAGGAACCAAAAAAAGGGGCCCCTGTTTCCTGGGGGACCCATTTAAGCGCGACACCGGGTGTAGGAACCAAAAAACAGGGGTAGGAACCAAAAAAACGGGCCCCTGTTTCCGGGGGGACCCATTTAAGAGCGACACAGGGGGTAGGAACCAAAAAACGGAGGTACGAACCAAAAAAACGGGCCCCCGTTTCCGGGGGGACACATTTAAGCGCGACACCGGGGGTAGGAACCAAAAAACGGGGGTAGGAACCAAAAAAACGGGCCCCCGTTTCCGGGCGGACCCATTTAAGCGCGACACAGGGGGTAGGAACCAAAAAACGGGGGTAGGAACCAAAAAAACGGGCCCCCGTTTCCGGAGGGACCCATTTAAGCGCGACACCGGGGGTAGGAACCAAAAAAAGGGGGTAGGAACCAAAAAAACGGGCCCCCGTTTCCGGGGGGACCCATTTAAGCGCGACACCGGAGGTAAGAACCAAAAAAAGGGGGTAGGAACCAAAAAAACGGGCCCCTGTTTCCTGGGGGACCCATTTAAGCGCGACACCGGGGGTAGGAACCAAAAAATAGGGGTAGGAACCAAAAAAACGGGCCCCTGTTTCCGGGGGGACCCATTTAAGAGCGACACCAGGGGTAGGAACCAAAAAACGGGGGTAGGAACCAAAAAAACGGGCCCCCGTTTCCGGGGGGACCCATTTAAGCGCGACACCGGGGGTAGGAACCAAAAAACGGGGGTAGGAACCAAAAAAACGGACCCCCGTTTCCGGGAGGACCCCTTTAAGCGCGACAACGGGGGTAGGAACCAAAAAACGGGGGTAGGAACCAAAAAAAACGGGCCACCGTTTCTGTGGGGACACATTTAAGCGCGACACCTGGGGTAGGAACCAAAAAACAGGGGTAGGAACCAAAAAAACGGGCCCCCGTTTCCGGGGGGACCCATTTAAGCGCGACACCGGGGGTAAGAACCAAAAAAAGGGGGTAGGAACCAAAAAAACGGGCCCATGTTTCCTGGGGGACCCATTTAAGCGCAACACCAGGGGTAGGAACCAAAAAACGGGTAGGAACCAAAAAAATGGGCCCCTGTTTCCGGGGGGACCCATTTAAGAGCGACACCGGGGGTAGGAACTAAAAAACGGGGGCAGGAACCAAAAAAACGGGCCCCCGTTCCCGGGGGGACCCATTTAAGCGCGACACCGGGGGTAGGAACCAAAAAACGGGGGTAGGAACCAAAAAAACGGGCCCCCGTTTTTCGGGGGGCACCATTTAAGTGCAACACCGGGGGTAGGAACCAAAAAACGGGGGTAGGAACCAAAAAAAGGGCCCCTGTTTCCTGGGGGACCCATTTAAGCGCTACACCGGGGGTAGGAACCAAAAAACAGGGGTAGGAACCAAAAAAACGGGCCCCCGTTTCCGGGGGGACCCATTTAAGCGTGACACCGGGGGTAGGAACGAAAAAACGGGGGTAGGAACCAAAAAAACGGGCCCCCGTTTCCGGGGGGACCCATTTAAGCGCGACACCGGGGGTAGGAACCAAAAAACGGGGGTAGGAACCAAAAAAACGGGCCCCCGTTTCCGGGGGGACACATTTAAGCGCGACACCGGGGGTAGGAACCAAAAAACGGGGGTTGGAACCAAAAAAACGGGCCCCCGTTTCCGGGCGGACCCATTTAAGCGTGAATCCGGGGGTAGGAACCAAAAAACGGGGGTAGGAACCAAAAAAACAGGCCCACGTTTCCGGGGGGACCCATTTAAGCGCGACACCGGGGGTAGGAACCAAAAAAAGGGGGTAGGAACCAAAAAAACGGGCCCCCGTTTCCGGGGGGACCCATTTAAGCGCAACACCGGGGGTAAGAACCAAAAAAAGGGGGTAGGAACCAAAAAAACGGGCCCCTGTTTCCTGGGGGACCCATTTAAGAGCGACACCGGGGGTAGGAACCAAAAAACAGGGGTAGGAACCAAAAAAACGGGCCCCCGTTTCCGCGGGGACCCATTTAAGAGCGACACAGGGGGTAGGAACCAAAAAACGGGGGTAGGAACCAAAAAAACGGGCCCCCGTTTCCGGGGGGACCCATTTAAGCGCGACACAGGGGGTAGGAACTAAAAAACGGGGGTAGGAACCAAAAAAACGGGCCCCCGTTTCCGGGGGGACCCATTTAAGCGCGACACCGGAGGTAGGAACTAAGAAACGGGGGTAGGAACCAAAAAAATGGGCCCCCGTTTCCAGGGGGACCCATTTAAGCGCTACACCGGGGGTAGGAACCAAAAAACGGGGGTAGGAACCAAAAAAAACGGGCCCCCGTTTCCGGGGGGACCCATTAAAGAACGACACAGGGGTAGGAACCAAAAAACAGGGGTAGGAACCAAAAAAACGGGCCCCTGTTTCCGGGGGGACCCATTTAAGAGCGACACCGGGGGTAGGAACCAAAAAACGGGGGTAGGAACCAAAAAAACGGGCCCCCGTTTCCGGGGGGACCCATTTAAGCGCGACACCGGGGGTAGGAACCAAAAAACGGGGGTAGGAACCAAAAAAACGGGCCCCCGTTTCCGGGGGGACCCATTTAAGCGCGACACCGGGGGTAGAAACCAAAAAAAGGGGGTAGAAACCAAAAAAACGGGCCCCCGTTTCCGGGGGGACCCATTTAAGCGCGACACCGGGGGTAAGAACCAAAAAAAGGGGGTAGGAACCAAAAAAACGATCCCCTGTTTCCTGGGGGACCCATTTAAGCGCGACACCGGGGGTAGGAACCAAAAAACAGGGGTAGGAACCAAAAAAACGGGCCCCCGTTTCCGGGGAGACCCATTTAAGCGGGACACCGAGGGTAAGAACCAAAAAACGGGGGTAGGAACCAAAAAAAACGGGCCACCGTTTCTGTGGGGACACATTTAAGCGCGACACCTGGGGTAGGAACCAAAAAACGGGGGTAGGAACCAAAAAAACGGGCCCCCGTTTCCGGGGGGACCCATTTAAGCGCGACACCGGGGGTAAGAACCAAAAAAAGGGGGTAGGAACCAAAAAAACGGGCCCATGTTTCCTGGGGGACGCATTTAAGCGCAACACCAGGGGTAGGAACCAAAAAACGGGTAGGAACCAAAAAAATGGGCCCCTGTTTCCGGGGGGACCCATTTAAGAGCGACACCGGGGGTAGGAACTAAAAAACGGGGGCAGGAACCAAAAAAACGGGCCCCCGTTTCCGGGGGGACCCATTTAAGCGCGACACCGGGGGTAGGAACCAAAAAACGGGGGTAGGAACCAAAAAAACGGGCCCCCGTTTTTCGGGGGGACCCATTTAAGTGCAACACCGGGGGTAGGAACCAAAAACCGGGGGTAGGAACCAAAAAAACGGGCCCCTGTTTCCTGGGGGACCCATTTAAGCGCGACACCGGGGGTAGGAACCAAAAAACGGGGGTAGGAACCAAAAAAACGGGCCCCCGTTTCCGGGGGGACACATTTAAGCGCGACACCGGGGGTAGGAACCAAAAAACGGGGGTAGGAACCAAAAAAACGGGCCCCCGTTTCCGGGGGGACCCATTTAAGCGTGAATCCGGGGGTAGGAACCAAAAAACGGGGGTAGGAACCAAAAAAACAGGCCCACGTTTCCGGGGGGACCCATTTAAGCGCGACACCGGGGGTAGGAACCAAAAAAAGGGGGCAGGAACCAAAAAAACGGGCCCCCGTTTCCGGGGGGACCCATTTAAGCGCGACACCGGGGGTAAGAACGAAAAAAAGGGGGTAGGAACCAAAAAAACGGGCCCCTGTTTCCTGGGGGACCCATTTAAGAGCGACACCGGGGGTAGGAACCAAAAAACAGGGGTAGGAACCAAATAAACGGGCCCCTGTTTCCGGGGGGACCCATTTAAGCGCGACACCGGGGGTAGGAACCAAAAAACAAAGGGTAGGAACCAAAAAAACGGGCCCCCGTTTCCGGGAGGACCCCTTTAAGCGCGACAACGGGGGTAGGAACCAAAAAACGGGGGTGGGAACCAAAAAAAACGGGCCCCCGTTTCTGTGGGGACACATTTAAGCGCGACACCTGGGGTAGGAACCAAAAAACGGGGGTAGGAACCAAAAAAACGGGCCCCCGTTTCCGGGGGGAACCATTTAAGCGCGACACCGGGGGTAGGAACCAAAAAACGGTGGTAGGAACCAAAAAAACGGGCCCCCGTTTCCGGGGGGACCCATTTAAGCGCGACACCGGAGGTAGGAACCAAGAAACGGGGGTAGGAACCAAAAAAATGGGCCCCGTTTCCTGGGGGACCCATTTAAGCGCGACACCGGAGGTAGGAACAAAAAAAAGGGGGTAGGAACCAAAAAAACGGGCCCCCGTTTCCGGGGGGACCCATTTAAGCGCGACACCTGGGGTAGGAACCAAAAAACGGGGGTAGGAACCAAAAAAACGGGCCCCCGTTTCCGGGGGGAACCATTTAAGCGCGACACCGGGGGTAGGAACCAAAAAACGGTGGTAGGAACCAAAAAAACGGGCCCCCGTTTCCGGGGTACCCATTTAAGCGCGACACCGGAGGTAGGAACCAAGAAACGGGGGTAGGAACCAAAAAAACGGGCCCCCGTTTCCGGGGAGACCCATTTAAGCGGGACACCGAGGGTAAGAACCAAAAAAAGGGGATAGGAAACAAAGAAACGGGCCCCTGTTTCCTGGGGGACCCATTAAAGCGCGACACCGGGGGTAGGAACGAAATAACGGGGGTAGGAACCAAAAA
Organism: Alligator mississippiensis; assembly: GCF_030867095.1. NCBI lineage: Eukaryota > Metazoa > Chordata > Crocodylia > Alligatoridae > Alligator > Alligator mississippiensis. The sequence goes on from NW_026775400.1 coordinate 24,900, forward strand.
AACGGGCCCCAGTTTCCGGTGGGACCCATTTAAGCGCGACACCGGGGGTAGGAACCAAAAAAAGGGGGTAGGAACCAAAAAAACGGGCCCCCGTTTCCGGGGGGACCCATTTAAGCGCGACACCGGAGGTAGGAACCAAGAAACGGGGGTAGGAACCAAAAAAACGGGCCCCCGTTTCCGGGGGGACCCATTTAAGCGCGACACCGGGGGTAAGAACCAAAAAAAGGGGGTAGGAACCAAAAAAACGGGCCCATGTTTCCTGGGGGACCCATTTAAGCGCAACACCAGGGGTAGGAACCAAAAAACGGGTAGGAACCAAAAAAATGGGCCCCTGTTTCCGGGGGGACCCATTTAAGAGCGACACCGGGGGTAGGAACTAAAAAACGGGGGCAGGAACCAAAAAAACGGGCCCCCGTTTCCGGGGGGACCCATTTAAGCGCGACACCGGGGGTAGGAACCAAAAAACGGGGGTAGGAACCAAAAAAACGGGCCCCCGTTTTTCGGGGGGACCCATTTAAGTGCAACACCGGGGGTAGGAACCAAAAACCGGGGGTAGGAACCAAAAAAACGGGCCCCTGTTTCCTGGGGGACCCATTTAAGCGCGACACCGGGGGTAGGAACCAAAAAACGGGGGTAGGAACCAAAAAAACGGGCCCCCGTTTCCGGGGGGACACATTTAAGCGCGACACCGGGGGTAGGAACCAAAAAACGGGGGTAGGAACCAAAAAAACGGGCCCCCGTTTCCGGGGGGACCCATTTAAGCGTGAATCCGGGGGTAGGAACCAAAAAACGGGGGTAGGAACCAAAAAAACAGGCCCACGTTTCCGGGGGGACCCATTTAAGCGCGACACCGGGGGTAGGAACCAAAAAAAGGGGGTAGGAACCAAAAAAACGGGCCCCCGTTTCCGGGGGGACCATTTAAGCGCGACACCGGGGGTAAGAACAAAAAAAGGGGGTAGGAACCAAAAAAACGGGCCCCTGTTTCCTGGGGGACCCATTTAAGAGCGACACCGGGGGTAGGAACCAAAAAACAGGGGTAGGAACCAAAAAAACGGGCCCCTGTTTCCGGGGGGACCCATTTAAGCGCGACACCGGGGGTAGGAACCAAAAAACGGGGGTGGGAACCAAAAAAAACGGGCCCCCGTTTCTGTGGGGACACATTTAAGCGCGACACCTGGGGTAGGAACCAAAAAACGGGGGTAGGAACCAAAAAAACGGGCCCCCGTTTCCGGGGGGAACCATTTAAGCGCGACACCGGGGGTAGGAACCAAAAAACGGTGGTAGGAACCAAGAAAACGGGCCCCCGTTTCCGGGGGGACCCATTTAAGCGCGACACCGGAGGTAGGAACCAAGAAACGGGGGTAGGAACCAAAAAAATGGGCCCCGTTTCCTGGGGGACCCATTTAAGCGCGACACCGGAGGTAGGAACAAAAAAAAGGGGGTAGGAACCAAAAAAACGGGCCCCCGTTTCCGGGGGGACCCATTTAAGCGCGACACCTGGGGTAGGAACCAAAAAACGGGGGTAGGAACCAAAAAAACGGGCCCCCGTTTCCGGGGGGAACCATTTAAGCGCGACACCGGGGGTAGGAACCAAAAAACGGTGGTAGGAACCAAAAAAATGGGCCCCCGTTTCCGGGGTACCCATTTAAGCGCGACACCGGAGGTAGGAACCAAGAAACGGGGGTAGGAACCAAAAAAACGGGCCCCCGTTTCCGGGGAGACCCATTTAAGCGGGACACCGAGGGTAAGAACCAAAAAAAGGGGATAGGAAACAAAGAAACGGGCCCCTGTTTCCTGGGGGACCCATTAAAGCGCGACACCGGGGGTAGGAACCAAAAAACTGGGTTAGGAACCAAAAAAACGGGCCCCTGTTTCCGGGGGGACCCATTTAAGAGCGACACCGGGGGTAGGAACCAAAAAACGGGGGTAGGAACCAAAAAAACGGGCCCCCGTTTCCGGGAGGACCCCTTTAAGCGCGACAACGGGGGTAGGAACCAAAAAACGGGGGTAGGAACCAAAAAAAAACGGGCCCCCGTTTCTGTGGGGACACATTTAAGCGCGACACCTGGGGTAGGAACCAAAAAACGGGGGTAGGAACCAAAAAAACGGGCCCCCGTTTCCGGGGGGAACCATTTAAGCGCGACACCGTGGGTAGAAACCAAAAAACGGTGGTAGGAACCAAAAAAACGGGCCCCCGTTTCCGGGGGGACCCATTTAAGCGCGACAACGGAGGTAGGAACCAAGAAACGGGGGTAGGAACCAAAAAAATGGGCCCAGTTTCCTGGGGGACCCATTGAAGCGCGACACCGGAGGTAGGAACAAAAAAAAGGGGGTAGGAACCAAAAAAACGGGCCCCCGTTTCCGGGGGGACCCATTTAAGCGCGACACCTGGGGTAGGAACCAAAAAAAGGGGGTAGGAACCAAAAAAACGGGCCCCCGTTTCCGGGGGGACCCATTTAAGCGCGACACCGGGGGTAAGAACGAAAAAAAGGGGGTAGGAACCAAAAAAACGGGCCCCTGTTTCCTGGGGGACCCATTTAAGAGCGACACCGGGGGTAGGAACCAAAAACAGGGGTAGGAACCAAAAAAACGGGCCCCTGTTTCCGGGGGGACCCATTTAAGCGCGACACCGGGGGTAGGAACCAAAAAACAAAGGGTAGGAACCAAAAAAACGGGCCCCCGTTTCCGGGAGGACCCCTTTAAGCGCGACAACGGGGGTAGGAACCAAAAAACGGGGGTGGGAACCAAAAAAACGGGCCCCCGTTTCTGTGGGGACACATTTAAGCGCGACACCTGGGGTAGGAACCAAAAAACGGGGGTAGGAACCAAAAAAACGGGCCCCCGTTTCCGGGGGGAACCATTTAAGCGCGACACCGGGGGTAGGAACCAAAAAACGGTGGTAGGAACCAAAAAAACGGGCCCCCGTTTCCGGGGGGACCCATTTAAGCGCGACACCGGAGGTAGGAACCAAGAAACGGGGGTAGGAACCAAAAAAATGGGCCCCGTTTCCTGGGGGACCCATTTAAGCGCGACACCGGAGGTAGGAACAAAAAAAAGGGGGTAGGAACCAAAAAAACGGGCCCCAGTTTCCGGGGGGACCCATTTAAGCGCGACACCTGGGGTAGGAACCAAAAAACGGGGTAGGAACCAAAAAAACGGGCCCCCGTTTCCGGGGGGAACCATTTAAGCGCGACACCGGGGGTAGGAACCAAAAAACGGTGGTAGGAACCAAAAAAACGGGCCCCCGTTTCCGGGGTACCCATTTAAGCGCGACACCGGAGGTAGGAACCAAGAAACGGGGGTAGGAACCAAAAAAACGGGCCCCCGTTTCCGGGGAGGCCCATTTAAGCGGGACACCGAGGGTAAGAACCAAAAAAAGGGGATAGGAAACAAAGAAACGGGCCCCTGTTTCCTGGGGGACCCATTAAAGCGCGACACCGGGGGTAGGAACGAAATAACGGGGGTAGGAACCAAAAAAACGGGCCCCAGTTTCCGGTGGGACCCATTTAAGCGCGACACCGGGGGTAGGAACCAAAAAAAGGGGGTAGGAACCAAAAAAACGGGCCCCCGTTTCCGGGGGGACCCATTTAAGCGCGACACCGGAGGTAGGAACCAAGAAACGGGGGTAGGAACCAAAAAAACGGGCCCCCGTTTCCGGGGGGACCCATTTAAGCGCGACACCGGGGGTAAGAACCAAAAAAAGGGGGTAGGAACCAAAAAAACGGGCCCATGTTTCCTGGGGGACCCATTTAAGCGCAACACCAGGGGTAGGAACCAAAAAACGGGTAGGAACCAAAAAAATGGGCCCCTGTTTCCGGGGGGACCCATTTAAGAGCGACACCGGGGGTAGGAACTAAAAAACGGGGGCAGGAACCAAAAAAACGGGCCCCCGTTTCCGGGGGGACCCATTTAAGCGCGACACCGGGGGTAGGAACCAAAAAACGGGGGTAGGAACCAAAAAAACGGGCCCCCGTTTTTCGGGGGGACCCATTTAAGTGCAACACCGGGGGTAGGAACCAAAAACCGGGGGTAGGAACCAAAAAAACGGGCCCCTGTTTCCTGGGGGACCCATTTAAGCGCGACACCGGGGGTAGGAACCAAAAAACGGGGGTAGGAACCAAAAAAACGGGCCCCCGTTTCCGGGGGGACACATTTAAGCGCGACACCGGGGGTAGGACCCAAAAAACGGGGGTAGGAACCAAAAAAACGGGCCCCCGTTTCCGGGGGGACCCATTTAAGCGTGAATCCGGGGGTAGGAACCAAAAAACGGGGGTAGGAACCAAAAAAACAGGCCCACGTTTCCGGGGGGACCCATTTAAGCGCGACACCGGGGGTAGGAACCAAAAAAGGGGGTAGGAACCAAAAAAACGGGCCCCCGTTTCCGGGGGGACCCATTTAAGCGCGACACCGGGGGTAAGAACGAAAAAAAGGGGGTAGGAACCAAAAAAACGGGCCCCTGTTTCCTGGGGGACCCATTTAAGAGCGACACCGGGGGTAGGAACCAAAAAACAGGGGTAGGAACCAAAAAAACGGGCCCCTGTTTCCGGGGGGACCCATTTAAGCGCGACACCGGGGGTAGGAACCAAAAAACGGGGGTGGGAACCAAAAAAAACGGGCCCCCGTTTCTGTGGGGACACATTTAAGCGCGACACCTGGGGTAGGAACCAAAAAACGGGGGTAGGAACCAAAAAAACGGGCCCCCGTTTCCGGGGGGAACCATTTAAGCGCGACACCGGGGGTAGGAACCAAAAAACGGTGGTAGGAACCAAGAAAACGGGCCCCCGTTTCCGGGGGGACCCATTTAAGCGCGACACCGGAGGTAGGAACCAAGAAACGGGGGTAGGAACCAAAAAAATGGGCCCCGTTTCCTGGGGGACCCATTTAAGCGCGACACCGGAGGTAGGAACAAAAAAAAGGGGGTAGGAACCAAAAAAACGGGCCCCCGTTTCCGGGGGGACCCATTTAAGCGCGACACCTGGGGTAGGAACCAAAAAACGGGGGTAGGAACCAAAAAAACGGGCCCCCGTTTCCGGGGGGAACCATTTAAGCGCGACACCGGGGGTAGGAACCAAAAAACGGTGGTAGGAACCAAAAAAACGGGCCCCCGTTTCCGGGGTACCCATTTAAGCGCGACACCGGAGGTAGGAACCAAGAAACGGGGGTAGGAACCAAAAAAACGGGCCCCCGTTTCCGGGGAGACCCATTTAAGCGGGACACCGAGGGTAAGAACCAAAAAAAGGGGATAGGAAACAAAGAAACGGGCCCCTGTTTCCTGGGGGACCCATTAAAGCGCGACACCGGGGGTAGGAACCAAAAAACTGGGTTAGGAACCAAAAAAACGGGCCCCTGTTTCCGGGGGGACCCATTTAAGAGCGACACCGGGGGTAGGAACCAAAAAACGGGGGTAGGAACCAAAAAAACGGGCCCCCGTTTCCGGGAGGACCCCTTTAAGCGCGACAACGGGGGTAGGAACCAAAAAACGGGGGTAGGAACCAAAAAAAAACGGGCCCCCGTTTCTGTGGGGACACATTTAAGCGCGACACCTGGGGTAGGAACCAAAAAACGGGGGTAGGAACCAAAAAAACGGGCCCCCGTTTCCGGGGGGAACCATTTAAGCGCGACACCGTGGGTAGAAACCAAAAAACGGTGGTAGGAACCAAAAAAACGGGCCCCCGTTTCCGGGGGGACCCATTTAAGCGCGACAACGGAGGTAGGAACCAAGAAACGGGGGTAGGAACCAAAAAAATGGGCCCAGTTTCCTGGGGGACCCATTGAAGCGCGACACCGGAGGTAGGAACAAAAAAAAGGGGGGTAGGAACCAAAAAAACGGGCCCCCGTTTCCGGGGGGACCCATTTAAGCGCGACACCTGGGGTAGGAACCAAAAAAAGGGGGTAGGAACCAAAAAAACGGGCCCCCGTTTCCGGGGGGACCCATTTAAGCGCGACACCGGGGGTAAGAACGAAAAAAAGGGGGTAGGAACCAAAAAAACGGGCCCCTGTTTCCTGGGGGACCCATTTAAGAGCGACACCGGGGGTAGGAACCAAAAAACAGGGGTAGGAACCAAAAAAACGGGCCCCTGTTTCCGGGGGGACCCATTTAAGCGCGACACCGGGGGTAGGAACCAAAAAACAAAGGGTAGGAACCAAAAAAACGGGCCCCCGTTTCCGGGAGGACCCCTTTAAGCGCGACAACGGGGGTAGGAACCAAAAAACGGGGGTGGGAACCAAAAAAAACGGGCCCCCGTTTCTGTGGGGACACATTTAAGCGCGACACCTGGGGTAGGAACCAAAAAACGGGGGTAGGAACCAAAAAAACGGGCCCCCGTTTCCGGGGGGAACCATTTAAGCGCGACACCGGGGGTAGGAACCAAAAAACGGTGGTAGGAACCAAAAAAACGGGCCCCCGTTTCCGGGGGGACCCATTTAAGCGCGACACCGGAGGTAGGAACCAAGAAACGGGGGTAGGAACCAAAAAAATGGGCCCCGTTTCCTGGGGGACCCATTTAAGCGCGACACCGGAGGTAGGAACAAAAAAAAGGGGGTAGGAACCAAAAAAACGGGCCCCAGTTTCCGGGGGGACCCATTTAAGCGCGACACCTGGGGTAGGAACCAAAAAACGGGGGTAGGAACCAAAAAAACGGGCCCCCGTTTCCGGGGGGAACCATTTAAGCGCGACACCGGGGGTAGGAACCAAAAAACGGTGGTAGGAACCAAAAAAACGGGCCCCCGTTTCCGGGGTACCCATTTAAGCGCGACACCGGAGGTAGGAACCAAGAAACGGGGGTAGGAACCAAAAAAACGGGCCCCCGTTTCCGGGGAGGCCCATTTAAGCGGGACACCGAGGGTAAGAACCAAAAAAAGGGGATAGGAAACAAAGAAACGGGCCCCTGTTTCCTGGGGGACCCATTAAAGCGCGACACCGGGGGTAGGAACGAAATAACGGGGGTAGGAACCAAAAAAACGGGCCCCAGTTTCCGGTGGGACCCATTTAAGCGCGACACCGGGGGTAGGAACCAAAAAAAGGGGGTAGGAACCAAAAAAACGGGCCCCCGTTTCCGGGGGGACCCATTTAAGCGCGACACCGGAGGTAGGAACCAAGAAACGGGGGTAGGAACCAAAAAAACGGGCCCCCGTTTCCGGGGGGACCCATTTAAGCGCGACACCGGGGGTAAGAACCAAAAAAAGGGGGTAGGAACCAAAAAAACGGGCCCATGTTTCCTGGGGGACCCATTTAAGCGCAACACCAGGGGTAGGAACCAAAAAACGGGTAGGAACCAAAAAAATGGGCCCCTGTTTCCGGGGGGACCCATTTAAGAGCGACACCGGGGGTAGGAACTAAAAAACGGGGGCAGGAACCAAAAAAACGGGCCCCCGTTTCCGGGGGGACCCATTTAAGCGCGACACCGGGGGTAGGAACCAAAAAACGGGGGTAGGAACCAAAAAAACGGGCCCCCGTTTTTCGGGGGGACCCATTTAAGTGCAACACCGGGGGTAGGAACCAAAAACCGGGGGTAGGAACCAAAAAAACGGGCCCCTGTTTCCTGGGGGACCCATTTAAGCGCGACACCGGGGGTAGGAACCAAAAAACGGGGGTAGGAACCAAAAAAACGGGCCCCCGTTTCCGGGGGGACACATTTAAGCGCGACACCGGGGGTAGGACCCAAAAAACGGGGGTAGGAACCAAAAAAACGGGCCCCCGTTTCCGGGGGGACCCATTTAAGCGTGAATCCGGGGGTAGGAACCAAAAAACGGGGGTAGGAACCAAAAAAACAGGCCCACGTTTCCGGGGGGACCCATTTAAGCGCGACACCGGGGGTAGGAACCAAAAAAAGGGGGTAGGAACCAAAAAAACGGGCCCCCGTTTCCGGGGGGACCCATTTAAGCGCGACACCGGGGGTAAGAACGAAAAAAAGGGGGTAGGAACCAAAAAAACGGGCCCCTGTTTCCTGGGGGACCCATTTAAGAGTGACACCGGGGGTAGGAACCAAAAAACAGGGGTAGGAACCAAAAAAACGGGCCCCTGTTTCCGGGGGGACCCATTTAAGCGCGACACCGGGGGTAGGAACCAAAAAACAAAGGGTAGGAACCAAAAAAACGGGCCCCCGTTTCCGGGAGGACCCCTTTAAGCGCGACAACGGGGGTAGGAACCAAAAAACGGGGGTGGGAACCAAAAAAAACGGGCCCCCGTTTCTGTGGGGACACATTTAAGCGCGACACCTGGGGTAGGAACCAAAAAACGGGGGTAGGAACCAAAAAAACGGGCCCCCGTTTCCGGGGGGAACCATTTAAGCGCGACACCGGGGGTAGGAACCAAAAAACGGTGGTAGGAACCAAAAAAACGGGCCCCCGTTTCCGGGGGGACCCATTTAAGCGCGACACCGGAGGTAGGAACCAAGAAACGGGGGTAGGAACCAAAAAAACGGGCCCCCGTTTCCGGGGAGACCAATTTAAGCGCGACACCGAGGGTAAGAACCAAAAAAAGGGGGTAGGAACCAAAGAAACGGGCCCCTGTTTCCTGGGGGACCCATTAAAGCGCGACACCGGTGGTAGGAACCAAAAAACAGGGGTAGGAACCAAAAAAAACGGGCCCCTGTTTCCGGGGGGACCCATTTAAGCGCGACACCGGGGGTAGGAACCAAAAAACAAAGGGTAGGAACCAAAAAAATCGGGCCCCCGTTTCCGGGAGGACCCCTTTAAGCGCGACAACGGGGGTAGGAACCAAAAAACGGGGGTGGGAACCAAAAAAAACGGGCCCCCGTTTCTGTGGGGACACATTTAAGCGCGACACCTGGGGTAGGAACCAAAAAACGGGGGTAGGAACCAAAAAAACGGGCCCCCGTTTCCGGGGGGAACCATTTAAGCGCGACACCGGGGGTAGGAACCAAAAAACGGTGGTAGGAACCAAAAAAACGGGCCCCCGTTTCCGGGGGGACCCATTTAAGCGCGACACCGGAGGTAGGAACCAAGAAACGGGGGTAGGAACCAAAAAAATGGGCCCCGTTTCCTGGGGGACCCATTTAAGCGCGACACCGGAGGTAGGAACAAAAAAAAGGGGGTAGGAACCAAAAAAACGGGCCCCCGTTTCCGGGGGGACCCATTTAAGCGCGACACCTGGGGTAGGAACCAAAAAACGGGGGTAGGAACCAAAAAAACGGGCCCCCGTTTCCGGGGGGAACCATTTAAGCGCGACACCGGGGGTAGGAACCAAAAAACGGTGGTAGGAACCAAAAAAACGGGCCCCCGTTTCCGGGGTACCCATTTAAGCGCGACACCGGAGGTAGGAACCAAGAAACGGGGGTAGGAACCAAAAAAACGGGCCCCCGTTTCCGGGGAGACCCATTTAAGCGGGACACCGAGGGTAAGAACCAAAAAAAGGGGATAGGAAACAAAGAAACGGGCCCCTGTTTCCTGGGGGACCCATTAAAGCGCGACACCGGGGGTAGGAACGAAATAACGGGGGTAGGAACCAAAAAAACGGGCCCCAGTTTCCGGTGGGACCCATTTAAGCGCGACACCGGGGGTAGGAACCAAAAAAAGGGGGTAGGAACCAAAAAAACGGGCCCCCGTTTCCGGGGGGACCCATTTAAGCGCGACACCGGAGGTAGGAACCAAGAAACGGGGGTAGGAACCAAAAAAACGGGCCCCCGTTTCCGGGGGGACCCATTTAAGCGCGACACCGGGGGTAAGAACCAAAAAAAGGGGGTAGGAACCAAAAAAACGGGCCCATGTTTCCTGGGGGACCCATTTAAGCGCAACACCAGGGGTAGGAACCAAAAAACGGGTAGGAACCAAAAAAATGGGCCCCTGTTTCCGGGGTGACCCATTTAAGAGCGACACCGGGGGTAGGAACTAAAAAACGGGGGCAGGAACCAAAAAAACGGGCCCCCGTTTCCGGGGGGACCCATTTAAGCGCGACACCGGGGGTAGGAACCAAAAAACGGGGGTAGGAACCAAAAAAACGGACCCCCGTTTTTCGGGGGGACCCATTTAAGTGCAACACCGGGGGTAGGAACCAAAAACCGGGGGTAGGAACCAAAAAAACGGGCCCCTGTTTCCTGGGGGACCCATTTAAGCGCGACACCGGGGGTAGGAACCAAAAAACGGGGGTAGGAACCAAAAAAACGGGCCCCCGTTTCCGGGGGGACACATTTAAGCGCGACACCGGGGGTAGGAACCAAAAAACGGGGGTAGGAACCAAAAAAACGGGCCCCCGTTTCCGGGGGGACCCATTTAAGCGTGAATCCGGGGGTAGGAACCAAAAAACGGGGGTAGGAACCAAAAAAACAGGCCCACGTTTCCGGGGGGACCCATTTAAGCGCGACACCGGGGGTAGGAACCAAAAAAAGGGGGTAGGAACCAAAAAAACGGGCCCCCGTTTCCGGGGGGACCCATTTAAGCGCGACACCGGGGGTAAGAACGAAAAAAAGGGGGTAGGAACCAAAAAAACGGGCCCCTGTTTCCTGGGGGACCCATTTAAGAGCGACACCGGGGGTAGGAACCAAAAAACAGGGGTAGGAACCAAAAAAACGGGCCCCTGTTTCCGGGGGGACCCATTTAAGCGCGACACCGGGGGTAGGAACCAAAAAACAAAGGGTAGGAACCAAAAAAACGGGCCCCCGTTTCCGGGAGGACCCCTTTAAGCGCGACAACGGGGGTAGGAACCAAAAAACGGGGGTGGGAACCAAAAAAAACGGGCCCCCGTTTCTGTGGGGACACATTTAAGCGCGACACCTGGGGTAGGAACCAAAAAACGGGGGTAGGAACCAAAAAAACGGGCCCCCGTTTCCGGGGGGAACCATTTAAGCGCGACACCGGGGGTAGGAACCAAAAAACGGTGGTAGGAACCAAAAAAACGGGCCCCCGTTTCCGGGGGGACCCATTTAAGCGCGACACCGGAGGTAGGAACCAAGAAACGGGGGTAGGAACCAAAAAAATGGGCCCCGTTTCCTGGGGGACCCATTTAAGCGCGACACCGGAGGTAGGAACAAAAAAAAGGGGGTAGGAACCAAAAAAACGGGCCCCCGTTTCCGGGGGGACCCATTTAAGCGCGACACCTGGGGTAGGAACCAAAAAACGGGGGTAGGAACCAAAAAAACGGGCCCCCGTTTCCGGGGGGAACCATTTAAGCGCGACACCGGGGGTAGGAACCAAAAAACGGTGGTAGGAACCAAAAAAACGGGCCCCCGTTTCCGGGGTACCCATTTAAGCGCGACACCGGAGGTAGGAACCAAGAAACGGGGGTAGGAACCAAAAAAACGGGCCCCCGTTTCCGGGGAGACCCATTTAAGCGGGACACCGAGGGTAAGAACCAAAAAAAGGGGATAGGAAACAAAGAAACGGGCCCCTGTTTCCTGGGGGACCCATTAAAGCGCGACACCGGGGGTAGGAACCAAAAAACAGGGGTAGGAACCAAAAAAACGGGCCCCTGTTTCCGGGGGGACCCATTTAAGAGCGACACCGGGGGTAGGAACCAAAAAACGGGGGTAGGAACCAAAAAAACGGGCCCCCGTTTCCGGGAGGACCCCTTTAAGCGCGACAACGGGGGTAGGAACCAAAAAACGGGGGTAGGAACCAAAAAAAAACGGGCCCCCGTTTCTGTGGGGACACATTTAAGCGCGACACCTGGGGTAGGAACCAAAAAACGGGGGTAGGAACCAAAAAAACGGGCCCCCGTTTCCGGGGGGAACCATTTAAGCGCGACACCGTGGGTAGAAACCAAAAAACGGTGGTAGGAACCAAAAAAACGGGCCCCCGTTTCCGGGGGGACCCATTTAAGCGCGACAACGGAGGTAGGAACCAAGAAACGGGGGTAGGAACCAAAAAAATGGGCCCAGTTTCCTGGGGGACCCATTGAAGCGCGACACCGGAGGTAGGAACAAAAAAAAGGGGGTAGGAACCAAAAAAACGGGCCCCCGTTTCCGGGGGGACCCATTTAAGCGCGACACCTGGGGTAGGAACCAAAAAACGGGGGTAGGAACCAAAAAAACGGGCCCCCGTTTCCGGGGGGAACCATTTAAGCGCGACACCGGGGGTAGGAACCAAAAAACGGTGGTAGGAACCAAAAAAACGGGCCCCCGTTTCCGGGGGGACCCATTTAAGCGCGACACCGGAGGTAGGAACCAAGAAACGGGGGTAGGAACCAAAAAAACGGGCCCCCGTTTCCGGGGAGACCAATTTAAGCGCGACACCGAGGGTAAGAACCAAAAAAAGGGGGTAGGAACCAAAGAAACGGGCCCCTGTTTCCTGGGGGACCCATTAAAGCGCGACACCGGTGGTAGGAACCAAAAAACAGGGGTAGGAACCAAAAAAAACGGGCCCCCGTTTCCGGGGGGACCCATTTAAGAGCGACACCGGGGGTAGGAACCAAAAAACGGGGGTAGGAACCAAAAAAACGGGCCCCCGTTTCCGGGGGGACCCATTTAAGCGCGACACCGGGGGTAGGAACCAAAAAACGGGGGTAGGAACCAAAAAAACGGGCCCCCGTTTCCGGGGGGACCCATTTAAGCGCGACACCGGGGGTAGGAACCAAAAAAAGGGGGTAGGAACCAAAAAAACGGGCCCCCGTTTCCGGGGGGACCAATTTAAGCGTGACACCGGGGGTAAGAACCAAAAAAAGGGGGTAGGAACCAAAAAAAGGGGCCCCTGTTTCCTGGGGGACCCATTTAAGCGCGACACCGGGGGTAGGAACGAAAAAACGGGGGTAGGAACCAAAAAAACGGGCCCCCGTTTCCGGGGGGACCCATTTAAGCGCGACACCGGGGGTAGGAACCAAAACACGGGGGTAGGAACCAAAAAAACGGGCCCCCGTTTCCAGGGGGACCCATTTAAGCGCGACACCGGGGGTAGGAACCAAAAAACGGGGGTAGGAACCAAAAAAACTGGCCCCCGTTTCCGGGGGGACCCATTTAAGCGCGACACCGGGGGTAGGAACCAAAAAACGGGGGTAGGAACCAAAAAAACGGGCCCACGTTTCCGGAGGGACCCATTTAAGCGCGACACCGGGGGTAGGAACCAAAAAAAGGGGGTAGGAACCAAAAAAGGGCCCCCGTTTCCGGGGGGACCAATTTAAGCGCGACACCGGAGGTAAGAACCAAAAAAAGGGGGTAGGAACCAAAAAAACGGGCCCCTGTTTCCTGGGGGACCCATTAAAGCGCGACACCGGGGGTAGGAACCAAAAAAAGGGGGTAGGAACCAAAAAAAACGGGCCCCTGTTTCCTGGGGGACCCATTTAAGAGCGACACCGGGGGTAGGAACCAAAAAACAGGGGTAGGAACCAAAAAAACGGGCCCCCGTTTCCGGGGGGACCCATTTAAGCGCGACACCGGGGGTAGGAACCAAAAAACGGGGGTAGGAACCAAAAAAACGGGCCCCCGTTTCCGGGGGGACCCATTTAAGCGCGACACCGGGGGTAGGAACCAAAAAAAGGGGGTAGGAACCAAAAAAACGGGCCCCTGTTTCCGGGGGGACCCATTTAAGCGCGACACCGGGGGTAAGAACCAAAAAAGGGGGTAGGAACCAAAAAAACGATCCCCTGTTTCCTGGGGGACCCATTTAAGCGCAACACCGGGGGTAGGAACCAAAAAACAGGGGTAGGAACCAAAAAAACGGGCCCCCGTTTCCGGGGGGACCCATTTAAGCGCGACACCGGGGGTAGGAACGAAAAAACGGGGGTAGGAACCAAAAAAACGGGCCCCCGTTTCCGGGGGACCCATTTAAGCGCGACACCGGGGGTAGGAACCAAAAAAAGGGGGTAGGAACCAAAAAAACGGGCCCCCGTTTCCGGGGGACCCATTTAAGCGCGACACCGGAGGTAGGAACCAAGAAACGGGGGTAGGAACCAAAAAAACGGGCCCCCGTTTCCTGGGAGACCAATTTAAGCGCGACACCGAGGGTAAGAACCAAAAAAAGGGGGTAGGAACCAAAGAAACGGGCCCCTGTTTCCTGGGGGACCCATTAAAGCGCGACACCGGGGGTAGGAACCAAAAAACAGGGGTAGGAACCAAAAAAACGGGCCCCTGTTTCCGGGGGGACCCATTTAAGCGCGACACCGGGGGTAGGAACCAAAAAAAGGGGGTAGGAACCAAAAAAACGGGCCCCGTTTCCGGGGGGACCCATTTAAGCGCGACACCGGAGGTAGGAACTAAGAAACGGGGGTAGGAACCAAAAAATGGGCCCCCGTTTCCAGGGGGACCCATTTAAGCGCTACACCGGGGGTAGGAACCAAAAAACGGGGGTAGGAACCAAAAAAAACGGGCCCCCGTTTCCGGGGGGACCCATTAAAGAACGACACAGGGGTAGGAACCAAAAAACAGGGGTAGGAACCAAAAAAACGGGCCCCTGTTTCCGGGGGGACCCATTTAAGAGCGACACCGGGGGTAGGAACCAAAAAACGGGGGTAGGAACCAAAAAAACGGGCCCCCGTTTCCGGGGGGACCCATTTAAGCGCGACACCGGGGGTAGGAACCAAAAAACGGGGGTAGGAACCAAAAAAACGGGCCCCCGTTTCCGGGGGGACCCATTTAAGCGCGACACCGGGGGTAGAAACCAAAAAAAGGGGGTAGGAACCAAAAAAACGGGCCCCCGTTTCCGGGGGGACCCATTTAAGCGCGACACCGGGGGTAAGAACCAAAAAAAGGGGGTAGGAACCAAAAAAACGATCCCCTGTTTCCTGGGGGACCCATTTAAGCGCGACACCGGGGGTAGGAACCAAAAAACAGGGGTAGGAACCAAAAAAACGGGCCCCCGTTTCCGGGGGGACCCATTTAAGCGCGACACCGGGGGTAGGAACGAAATAACGGGGGTAGGAACCAAAAAAACGGGCCCCCGTTTCCGGTGGGACCCATTTAAGCGCGACACCGGGGGTAGGAACCAAAAAAAGGGGGTAGGAACCAAAAAACGGGCCCCCGTTTCCGGGGGGACCCATTTAAGCGCGACACCGGAGGTAGGAACCAAGAAACGGGGGTAGGAACCAAAAAAACGGGCCCCCGTTTCCGGGGGGACCCATTTAAGCGCGACACCGGGGGTAAGAACCAAAAAAAGGGGGTAGGAACCAAAAAAAGGGGCCCCTGTTTCCTGGGGGACCCATTTAAGCGCGACACCGGGGGTAGGAACCAAAAAACAGGGGTAGGAACCAAAAAAACGGGCCCCCGTTTCCGGGGGGACCCATTTAAGCGCGACACCTGGGGTAGGAACCAAAAAACGGGGGTAGGAACCAAAAAAACGGGCCCCCGTTTCCGGGGGGAACCATTTAAGCGCGACACCGGGGGTAGGAACCAAAAAACGGTGGTAGGAACCAAAAAAACGGGCCCCCGTTTCCGGGGTACCCATTTAAGCGCGACACCGGAGGTAGGAACCAAGAAACGGGGGTAGGAACCAAAAAAACGGGCCCCCGTTTCCGGGGAGACCCATTTAAGCGGGACACCGAGGGTAAGAACCAAAAAAAGGGGATAGGAAACAAAGAAACGGGCCCCTGTTTCCTGGGGGACCCATTAAAGCGCGACACCGGGGGTAGGAACCAAAAAACAGGGGTAGGAACCAAAAAAACGGGCCCCTGTTTCCGGGGGACCCATTTAAGAGCGACACCGGGGGTAGGAACCAAAAAACGGGGGTAGGAACCAAAAAAACGGGCCCCCGTTTCCGGGAGGACCCCTTTAAGCGCGACAACGGGGGTAGGAACCAAAAAACGGGGGTAGGAACCAAAAAAAAACGGGCCCCCGTTTCTGTGGGGACACATTTAAGCGCGACACCTGGGGTAGGAACCAAAAAACGGGGGTAGGAACCAAAAAAACGGGCCCCCGTTTCCGGGGGGAACCATTTAAGCGCGACACCGTGGGTAGAAACCAAAAAACGGTGGTAGGAACCAAAAAAACGGGCCCCCGTTTCCGGGGGGACCCATTTAAGCGCGACAACGGAGGTAGGAACCAAGAAACGGGGGTAGGAACCAAAAAAATGGGCCCAGTTTCCTGGGGGACCCATTGAAGCGCGACACCGGAGGTAGGAACAAAAAAAAGGGGGTAGGAACCAAAAAAACGGGCCCCCGTTTCCGGGGGGACCCATTTAAGCGCGACACCTGGGGTAGGAACCAAAAAACGGGGGTAGGAACCAAAAAAACGGGCCCCCGTTTCCGGGGGGAACCATTTAAGCGCGACACCGGGGGTAGGAACCAAAAAACGGTGGTAGGAACCAAAAAAACGGGCCCCCGTTTCCGGGGGGACCCATTTAAGCGCGACACCGGAGGTAGGAACCAAGAAACGGGGGTAGGAACCAAAAAAACGGGCCCCCGTTTCCCGGGAGACCAATTTAAGCGCGACACCGAGGGTAAGAACCAAAAAAAGGGGGTAGGAACCAAAGAAACGGGCCCCTGTTTCCTGGGGGACCCATTAAAGCGCGACACCGGTGGTAGGAACCAAAAAACAGGGGTAGGAACCAAAAAAAACGGGCCCCTGTTTCCGGGGGGACCCATTTAAGCGCGACACCGGGGGTAGGAACCAAAAAACAAAGGGTAGGAACCAAAAAAACGGGCCCCCGTTTCCGGGAGGACCCCTTTAAGCGCGACAACGGGGGTAGGAACCAAAAAACGGGGGTGGGAACCAAAAAAAACGGGCCCCCGTTTCTGTGGGGACACATTTAAGCGCGACACCTGGGGTAGGAACCAAAAAACGGGGGTAGGAACCAAAAAAACGGGCCCCCGTTTCCGGGGGAACCATTTAAGCGCGACACCGGGGGTAGGAACCAAAAAACGGTGGTAGGAACCAAAAAAACGGGCCCCCGTTTCCGGGGGGACCCATTTAAGCGCGACACCGGAGGTAGGAACCAAGAAACGGGGGTAGGAACCAAAAAAAATGGGCCCCGTTTCCTGGGGGACCCATTTAAGCGCGACACCGGAGGTAGGAACAAAAAAAAGGGGGTAGGAACCAAAAAAACGGGCCCCCGTTTCCGGGGGGACCCATTTAAGCGCGACACCTGGGGTAGGAACCAAAAAACGGGGGTAGGAACCAAAAAAACGGGCCCCCGTTTCCGGGGGGAACCATTTAAGCGCGACACCGGGGGTAGGAACCAAAAAGCGGTGGTAGGAACCAAAAAAACGGGCCCCGTTTCCGGGGTACCCATTTAAGCGCGACACCGGAGGTAGGAACCAAGAAACGGGGGTAGGAACCAAAAAAACGGGCCCCCGTTTCCGGGGAGACCCATTTAAGCGGGACACCGAGGGTAAGAACCAAAAAAAGGGGATAGGAAACAAAGAAACGGGCCCCTGTTTCCTGGGGGACCCATTAAAGCGCGACACCGGGGGTAGGAACGAAATAACGGGGGTAGGAACCAAAAAAACGGGCCCCAGTTTCCGGTGGGACCCATTTAAGCGCGACACCGGGGGTAGGAACCAAAAAAAGGGGGTAGGAACCAAAAAAACGGGCCCCCGTTTCCGGGGGGACCCATTTAAGCGCGACACCGGAGGTAGGAACCAAGAAACGGGGGTAGGAACCAAAAAAACGGGCCCCCGTTTCCGGGGGGACCCATTTAAGCGCGACACCGGGGGTAAGAACCAAAAAAAGGGGGTAGGAACCAAAAAAACGGGCCCATGTTTCCTGGGGGACCCATTTAAGCGCAACACCAGGGTAGGAACCAAAAAACGGGTAGGAACCAAAAAAATGGGCCCCTGTTTCCGGGGGGACCCATTTAAGAGCGACACCGGGGGTAGGAACTAAAAAACGGGGGCAGGAACCAAAAAAACGGGCCCCCGTTTCCGGGGGGACCATTTAAGCGCGACACCGGGGGTAGGAACCAAAAAACGGGGGTAGGAACCAAAAAAACGAAACGGGGGTAGGAACCAAAAAAACGGGCCCCCGTTTTTCGGGGGGACCCATTTAAGTGCAACACCGGGGGTAGGAACCAAAAACCGGGGTTAGGAACCAAAAAAACGGGCCCCTGTTTCCTGGGGGACCCATTTAAGCGCGACACCGGGGGTAGGAACCAAAAAACGGGGGTAGGAACCAAAAAAACGGGCCCCCGTTTCCGGGGGGGACACATTTAAGCGCGACACCGGGGGTAGGAACCAAAAAACGGGGGTAGGAACCAAAAAAACGGGCCCCCGTTTCCGGGGGGACCCATTTAAGCGTGAATCCGGGGGTAGGAACCCAAAAAACGGGGGTAGGAACCAAAAAAACAGGCCCACGTTTCCGGGGGGACCCATTTAAGCGCGACACCGGGGGGTAGGAACCAAAAAAAGGGGGTAGGAACCAAAAAAACGGGCCCCCGTTTCCGGGGGGACCCATTTAAGCGCGACACCGGGGGTAAGAACGAAAAAAAGGGGGGTAGGAACCAAAAAAAACGGGCCCCTGTTTCCTGGGGGACCATTTAAGAGCGACACCGGGGGTAGGAACCAAAAAACAGGGGTAGGAACCAAAAAAACGGGCCCCTGTTTCCGGGGGGACCCATTTAAGCGCGACACCGGGGGTAGGAACCAAAAAACAAAGGGTAGGAACCAAAAAAACGGGCCCCCGTTTCCGGGAGGACCCCTTTAAGCGCGACAACGGGGGTAGGAACCAAAAAACGGGGGTGGGAACCAAAAAAAACGGGCCCCCGTTTCTGTGGGGACACATTTAAGCGCGACACCTGGGGTAGGAACCAAAAAACGGGGGTAGGAACCAAAAAAACGGGCCCCCGTTTCCGGGGGGGAACCATTTAAGCGCGACACCGGGGGTAGGAACCAAAAAACGGTGGTAGGAACCAAAAAAACGGGCCCCCGTTTCCGGGGGGACCCATTTAAGCGCGACACCGGAGGTAGGAACCAAGAAACGGGGGTAGGAACCAAAAAAAATGGGCCCCGTTTCCTGGGGGACCCATTTAAGCGCGACACCGGAGGTAGGAACAAAAAAAAGGGGGGTAGGAACCAAAAAAACGGGCCCCCGTTTCCGGGGGGACCCATTTAAGCGCGACACCTGGGGTAGGAACCAAAAAACGGGGGTAGGAACCAAAAAAAACGGGCCCCCGTTTCCGGGGGGAACCATTTAAGCGCGACACCGGGGGTAGGAACCAAAAAACGGTGGTAGGAACCAAAAAAAACGGGCCCCCGTTTCCGGGGTACCCCATTTAAGCGCGACACCGGAGGTAGGAACCAAGAAACGGGGGTAGGAACCAAAAAAACGGGCCCCCGTTTCCGGGGAGACCCATTTAAGCATTACACCGAGGGTAAGAACCAAAAAAAGGGGATAGGAAACAAAGAAACGGGCCCCTGTTTCCTGGGGGACCCATTAAAGCGCGACACCGGGGGTAGGAACCAAAAAACAGGGGTAGGAACCAAAAAAACGGGCCCCTGTTTCCGGGGGGACCCATTTAAGAGCGACACCGGGGGTAGGAACCAAAAAAACGGGGGTAGGAACCAAAAAAAACGGGCCCCCGTTTCCGGGAGGACCCCTTTAAGCGCGACAACGGGGGTAGGAACCAAAAAACGGGGGTAGGAACCAAAAAAAACGGGCCCCCGTTTCTGTGGGGACACATTTAAGCGCGACACCTGGGGTAGGAACCAAAAAACGGGGGTAGGAACCAAAAAAACGGGCCCCCGTTTCCGGGGGGAACCATTTAAGCGCGACACCGTGGGTAGAAACCAAAAAAACGGTGGTAGGAACCAAAAAAACGGGCCCCCGTTTCCGGGGGGACCCATTTAAGCGCGACAACGGAGGTAGGAACCAAGAAACGGGGGTAGGAACCAAAAAAATGGGCCCAGTTTCCTGGGGACCCATTGAAGCGCGACACCGGAGGTAGGAACAAAAAAAAGGGGGTAGGAACCAAAAAAACGGGCCCCCGTTTCCGGGGGGACCCATTTAAGCGCGACACCTGGGGTAGGAACCAAAAAACGGGGGTAGGAACCAAAAAAACGGGCCCCCGTTTCCGGGGGGAACCATTTAAGCGCGACACCGGGGGTAGGAACCAAAAAACGGTGGTAGGAACCAAAAAAACGGGCCCCCGTTTCCGGGGGGACCCATTTAAGCGCGACACCGGAGGTAGGAACCAAGAAACGGGGGTAGGAACCAAAAAAACGGGCCCCCGTTTCCGGGGAGACCAATTTAAGCGCGACACCGAGGGTAAGAACCAAAAAAAGGGGGTAGGAACCAAAGAAACGGGCCCCTGTTTCCTGGGGGACCCATTAAAGCGCGACACCGGTGGTAGGAACCAAAAAACAGGGGTAGGAACCAAAAAAAACGGGCCCCTGTTTCCGGGGGGACCCATTTAAGAGCGACACCGGGGGTAGGAACCAAAAAACGGGGGTAGGAACCAAAAAAAACGGGCCCCCGTTTCCGGGGGGACCCATTTAAGCGCGGCACCGGGGGTAGGAACCAAAAAACGGGGGTAGGAACCAAAAAAATGGGCCCAGTTTCCTGGGGGACCCATTGAAGCGCGACACCGGAGGTAGGAACAAAAAAAAGGGGGTAGGAACCAAAAAAACGGGCCCCCGTTTCCGGGGGGACCCATTTAAGCGCGACACCTGGGGTAGGAACCAAAAAACGGGGGTAGGAACCAAAAAAACGGGCCCCCGTTTCCGGGGGGAACCATTTAAGCGCGACACCGGGGGGTAGGAACCAAAAAACGGTGGTAGGAACCAAAAAAACGGGCCCCCGTTTCCGGGGGACCCATTTAAGCGCGACACCGGAGGTAGGAACCAAGAAACGGGGGTAGGAACCAAAAAAACGGGCCCCCGTTTCCGGGGAGACCAATTTAAGCGCGACACCGAGGGTAAGAACCAAAAAAAGGGGGTAGGAACCAAAGAAACGGGCCCCTGTTTCCTGGGGGACCCATTAAAGCGCGACACCGGTGGTAGGACCAAAAAACAGGGGTAGGAACCAAAAAAAACGGGCCCCCGTTTCCGGGGGGACCCATTTAAGAGCGACACCGGGGGTAGGAACCAAAAAACGGGGGTAGGAACCAAAAAAACGGGCCCCCGTTTCCGGGGGGGACCCATTTAAGCGCGACACCGGGGGTAGGAACCAAAAAACGGGGGTAGGAACCAAAAAAACGGGCCCCCGTTTTCCGGGGGGACCCATTTAAGCGCGACACCGGGGGTAGGAACCAAAAAAAGGGGGGTAGGAACCAAAAAAACGGGCCCCCGTTTCCGGGGGGACCAATTTAAGCGTGACACCGGGGGTAAGAACCAAAAAAAGGGGGTAGGAACCAAAAAAAGGGGCCCCTGTTTCCTGGGGGACCCATTTAAGCGCGACACCGGGGGTAGGAACGAAAAAACGGGGGTAGGAACCAAAAAAACGGGCCCCCGTTTCCGGGGGGACCCATTTAAGCGCGACACCGGGGGTAGGAACCAAAACACGGGGGTAGGAACCAAAAAAACGGGCCCCCGTTTCCAGGGGGACCCATTTAAGCGCGACACCGGGGGTAGGAACCAAAAAACGGGGGTAGGAACCAAAAAAACTGGCCCCCGTTTCCGGGGGGACCCATTTAAGCGCGACACCGGGGGTAGGAACCAAAAAACGGGGGTAGGAACCAAAAAAAACGGGCCCACGTTTCCGGAGGGACCCATTTAAGCGCGACACCGGGGGTAGGAACCAAAAAAAGGGGGTAGGAACCAAAAAAAGGGCCCCCGTTTCCGGGGGGGACCAATTTAAGCGCGACACCGGAGGTAAGAACCAAAAAAAGGGGGTAGGAACCAAAAAAACGGGCCCCTGTTTCCTGGGGGACCCATTAAAGCGCGACACCGGGGGTAGGAACCAAAAAAAGGGGGTAGGAACCAAAAAAAACGGGCCCCTGTTTCCTGGGGGACCCATTTAAGAGCGACACCGGGGGTAGGAACCAAAAAACAGGGGTAGGAACCAAAAAAAACGGGCCCCCGTTTCCGGGGGGACCCATTTAAGCGCGACACCGGGGTAGGAACCAAAAAACGGGGGTAGGAACCAAAAAAACGGGCCCCCGTTTCCGGGGGACCCATTTAAGCGCGACACCGGGGGTAGGAACCAAAAAAAAGGGGGTAGGAACCAAAAAAAACGGGCCCCTGTTTCCGGGGGGACCCATTTAAGCGCGACACCAGATCCCCTGTTTCCTGGGGGACCCATTTAAGCGCAACACCGGGGGTAGGAACCAAAAAACAGGGGTAGGAACCAAAAAAACGGGCCCCCGTTTCCGGGGGGACCCATTTAAGCGCGACACCGGGGGTAGGAACGAAAAAACGGGGGTAGGAACCAAAAAAACGGGCCCCCGTTTCCGGGGGGACCCATTTAAGCGCGACACCGGGGGTAGGAACCAGAAAAAGGGGGTAGGAACCAAAAAAACGGGCCCCCGTTTCCGGGGGGACCCATTTAAGCGCGACACCGGAGGTAGGAACCAAGAAACGGGGTAGGAACCAAAAAAACGGGCCCCCGTTTCCTGGGAGACCAATTTAAGCGCGACACCGAGGGTAAGAACCAAAAAAAGGGGGTAGGAACCAAAGAAACGGGCCCCTGTTTCCTGGGGGACCCATTAAAGCGCGACACCGGGGGTAGGAACCAAAAAACAGGGGTAGGAACCAAAAAAACGGGCCCCTGTTTCCGGGGGGACCCATTTAAGCGCGACACCGGGGGTAGGAACCAAAAAAAGGGGGTAGGAACCAAAAAAACGGGCCCCCGTTTCCGGGGGGACCCATTTAAGCGCGACACCGGAGGTAGGAACTAAGAAACGGGGGTAGGAACCAAAAAAATGGGCCCCCGTTTCCAGGGGGACCCATTTAAGCGCTACACCGGGGGTAGGAACCAAAAAACGGGGGTAGGAACCAAAAAAACGGGCCCCCGTTTCCGGGGGGACCCATTAAAGAACGACACAGGGGTAGGAACCAAAAAACAGGGGTAGGAACCAAAAAAACGGGCCCCTGTTTCCGGGGGGACCCATTTAAGAGCGACACCGGGGGTAGGAACCAAAAAACGGGGGTAGGAACCAAAAAAACGGGCCCCCGTTTCCGGGGGGACCCATTTAAGCGCGACACCGGGGGTAGGAACCAAAAAACGGGGGTAGGAACCAAAAAAACGGGCCCCCGTTTCCGGGGGGACCCATTTAAGCGCGACACCGGGGGTAGAAACCAAAAAAAGGGGGTAGGAACCAAAAAAACGGGCCCCCGTTTCCGGGGGGACCCATTTAAGCGCGACACCGGGGGTAAGAACCAAAAAAAGGGGGTAGGAACCAAAAAAACGATCCCCTGTTTCCTGGGGGACCCATTTAAGCGCGACACCGGGGGTAGGAACCAAAAAACAGGGGTAGGAACCAAAAAAACGGGCCCCCGTTTCCGGGGGGACCCATTTAAGCGCGACACCGGGGGTAGGAACGAAATAACGGGGGTAGGAACCAAAAAAACGGGCCCCCGTTTCCGGTGGGACCCATTTAAGCGCGACACCGGGGGTAGGAACCAAAAAAAGGGGGTAGGAACCAAAAAAACGGGCCCCCGTTTCCGGGGGGACCCATTTAAGCGCGACACCGGAGGTAGGAACCAAGAAACGGGGGTAGGAACCAAAAAAACGGGCCCCCGTTTCCGGGGGGACCCATTTAAGCGCGACACCGGGGGTAAGAACCAAAAAAAGGGGGTAGGAACCAAAAAAAGGGGCCCCTGTTTCCTGGGGGACCCATTTAAGCGCGACACCGGGGGTAGGAACCAAAAAACAGGGGTAGGAACCAAAAAAACGGGCCCCCGTTTCCGGGGGGACCCATTTAAGCGCGACACCTGGGGTAGGAACCAAAAAACGGGGGTAGGAACCAAAAAAACGGGCCCCCGTTTCCGGGGGGAACCATTTAAGCGCGACACCGGGGGTAGGAACCAAAAAACGGTGGTAGGAACCAAAAAAACGGGCCCCCGTTTCCGGGGTACCCATTTAAGCGCGACACCGGAGGTAGGAACCAAGAAACGGGGGTAGGAACCAAAAAAAACGGGCCCCCGTTTCCGGGGAGACCCATTTAAGCGGGACACCGAGGGTAAGAACCAAAAAAAGGGGATAGGAAACAAAGAAACGGGCCCCTGTTTCCTGGGGGACCCATTAAAGCGCGACACCGGGGGTAGGAACCAAAAAACAGGGGTAGGAACCAAAAAAACGGGCCCCTGTTTCCGGGGGGACCCATTTAAGAGCGACACCGGGGGTAGGAACCAAAAAACGGGGGTAGGAACCAAAAAAACGGGCCCCCGTTTCCGGGAGGACCCCTTTAAGCGCGACAACGGGGGTAGGAACCAAAAAACGGGGGTAGGAACCAAAAAAAAACGGGCCCCCGTTTCTGTGGGGACACATTTAAGCGCGACACCTGGGGTAGGAACCAAAAAACGGGGGTAGGAACCAAAAAAACGGGCCCCCGTTTCCGGGGGGAACCATTTAAGCGCGACACCGTGGGTAGAAACCAAAAAACGGTGGTAGGAACCAAAAAAACGGGCCCCCGTTTCCGGGGGGACCCATTTAAGCGCGACAACGGAGGTAGGAACCAAGAAACGGGGGTAGGAACCAAAAAAATGGGCCCAGTTTCCTGGGGGACCCATTGAAGCGCGACACCGGAGGTAGGAACAAAAAAAAGGGGGTAGGAACCAAAAAAACGGGCCCCCGTTTCCGGGGGGACCCATTTAAGCGCGACACCTGGGGTAGGAACCAAAAAACGGGGGTAGGAACCAAAAAAACGGGCCCCCGTTTCCGGGGGGAACCATTTAAGCGCGACACCGGGGGTAGGAACCAAAAAACGGTGGTAGGAACCAAAAAAACGGGCCCCCGTTTCCGGGGGGACCCATTTAAGCGCGACACCGGAGGTAGGAACCAAGAAACGGGGGTAGGAACCAAAAAAACGGGCCCCCGTTTCCCGGGAGACCAATTTAAGCGCGACACCGAGGGTAAGAACCAAAAAAGGGGGTAGGAACCAAAGAAACGGGCCCCTGTTTCCTGGGGGACCCATTAAAGCGCGACACCGGTGGTAGGAACCAAAAAACAGGGGTAGGAACCAAAAAAAACGGGCCCCTGTTTCCGGGGGGACCCATTTAAGCGCGACACCGGGGGTAGGAACCAAAAAACAAAGGGTAGGAACCAAAAAAACGGGCCCCCGTTTCCGGGAGGACCCCTTTAAGCGCGACAACGGGGGTAGGAACCAAAAAACGGGGGTGGGAACCAAAAAAAACGGGCCCCCGTTTCTGTGGGGACACATTTAAGCGCGACACCTGGGGTAGGAACCAAAAAACGGGGGTAGGAACCAAAAAAACGGGCCCCCGTTTCCGGGGGGAACCATTTAAGCGCGACACCGGGGGTAGGAACCAAAAAACGGTGGTAGGAACCAAAAAAACGGGCCCCCGTTTCCGGGGGGACCCATTTAAGCGCGACACCGGAGGTAGGAACCAAGAAACGGGGGTAGGAACCAAAAAAATGGGCCCCGTTTCCTGGGGGACCCATTTAAGCGCGACACCGGAGGTAGGAACAAAAAAAAGGGGGTAGGAACCAAAAAAACGGGCCCCCGTTTCCGGGGGGACCCATTTAAGCGCGACACCTGGGGTAGGAACCAAAAAACGGGGGTAGGAACCAAAAAAACGGGCCCCCGTTTCCGGGGGGAACCATTTAAGCGCGACACCGGGGGTAGGAACCAAAAAGCGGTGGTAGGAACCAAAAAAACGGGCCCCCGTTTCCGGGGTACCCATTTAAGCGCGACACCGGAGGTAGGAACCAAGAAACGGGGGTAGGAACCAAAAAAAACGGGCCCCCGTTTCCGGGGAGACCCATTTAAGCGGGACACCGAGGGTAAGAACCAAAAAAAGGGGATAGGAAACAAAGAAACGGGCCCCTGTTTCCTGGGGGACCCATTAAAGCGCGACACCGGGGGTAGGAACGAAATAACGGGGGTAGGAACCAAAAAAACGGGCCCCAGTTTCCGGTGGGACCCATTTAAGCGCGACACCGGGGGTAGGAACCAAAAAAAGGGGGTAGGAACCAAAAAAACGGGCCCCCGTTTCCGGGGGGACCCATTTAAGCGCGACACCGGAGGTAGGAACCAAGAAACGGGGGTAGGAACCAAAAAAACGGGCCCCGTTTCCGGGGGGACCCATTTAAGCGCGACACCTGGGGTAGGAACCAAAAAACGGGGGTAGGAACCAAAAAAACGGGCCCCCGTTTCCGGGGGGAACCATTTAAGCGCGACACCGGGGGTAGGAACCAAAAAACGGTGGTAGGAACCAAAAAAACGGGCCCCCGTTTCCGGGGTACCATTTAAGCGCGACACCGGAGGTAGGAACCAAGAAACGGGGGTAGGAACCAAAAAAACGGGCCCCCGTTTCCGGGGAGACCCATTTAAGCATTACACCGAGGGTAAGAACCAAAAAAAGGGGATAGGAAACAAAGAAACGGGCCCCTGTTTCCTGGGGGACCCATTAAAGCGCGACACCGGGGGTAGGAACCAAAAAACAGGGGTAGGAACCAAAAAAACGGGCCCCTGTTTCCGGGGGGACCCATTTAAGAGCGACACCGGGGGTAGGAACCAAAAAACGGGGGTAGGAACCAAAAAAACGGGCCCCCGTTTCCGGGAGGACCCCTTTAAGCGCGACAACGGGGGTAGGAACCAAAAAACGGGGGTAGGAACCAAAAAAAAACGGCCCCCGTTTCTGTGGGGACACATTTAAGCGCGACACCTGGGGTAGGAACCAAAAAACGGGGGTAGGAACCAAAAAAACGGGCCCCCGTTTCCGGGGGGAACCATTTAAGCGCGACACCGTGGGTAGAAACCAAAAAACGGTGGTAGGAACCAAAAAAACGGGCCCCCGTTTCCGGGGGGACCCATTTAAGCGCGACAACGGAGGTAGGAACCAAGAAACGGGGGTAGGAACCAAAAAAATGGGCCCAGTTTCCTGGGGGACCCATTGAAGCGCGACACCGGAGGTAGGAACAAAAAAAAGGGGGTAGGAACCAAAAAAACGGGCCCCCGTTTCCGGGGGGACCCATTTAAGCGCGACACCTGGGGTAGGAACCAAAAAACGGGGGTAGGAACCAAAAAAACGGGCCCCCGTTTCCGGGGGGAACCATTTAAGCGCGACACCGGGGGT
This sequence comes from Alligator mississippiensis, assembly GCF_030867095.1. Lineage (NCBI taxonomy): Eukaryota > Metazoa > Chordata > Crocodylia > Alligatoridae > Alligator > Alligator mississippiensis. The sequence goes on from NW_026775400.1 coordinate 51,910, forward strand.
AGGAACCAAAAAACGGTGGTAGGAACCAAAAAAACGGGCCCCCGTTTCCGGGGGGACCCATTTAAGCGCGACACCGGAGGTAGGAACCAAGAAACGGGGGTAGGAACCAAAAAAACGGGCCCCCGTTTCCGGGGAGACCAATTTAAGCGCGACACCGAGGGTAAGAACCAAAAAAAGGGGGTAGGAACCAAAGAAACGGGCCCCTGTTTCCTGGGGACCCATTAAAGCGCGACACCGGTGGTAGGAACCAAAAAACAGGGGTAGGAACCAAAAAAAACGGGCCCCTGTTTCCGGGGGGACCCATTTAAGAGCGACACCGGGGGTAGGAACCAAAAAACGGGGGTAGGAACCAAAAAAACGGGCCCCCGTTTCCGGGGGGACCCATTTAAGCGCGGCACCGGGGGTAGGAACCAAAAAACGGGGGTAGGAACCAAAAAAATGGGCCCAGTTTCCTGGGGGACCCATTGAAGCGCGACACCGGAGGTAGGAACAAAAAAAAGGGGGTAGGAACCAAAAAAACGGGCCCCCGTTTCCGGGGGGACCCATTTAAGCGCGACACCTGGGGTAGGAACCAAAAAACGGGGGTAGGAACCAAAAAAACGGGCCCCCGTTTCCGGGGGGAACCATTTAAGCGCGACACCGGGGGTAGGAACCAAAAAACGGTGGTAGGAACCAAAAAAAACGGGCCCCCGTTTCCGGGGGGACCCATTTAAGCGCGACACCGGAGGTAGGAACCAAGAAACGGGGGTAGGAACCAAAAAAACGGGCCCCCGTTTCCGGGGAGACCAATTTAAGCGCGACACCGAGGGTAAGAACCAAAAAAAGGGGGTAGGAACCAAAGAAACGGGCCCCTGTTTCCTGGGGGACCCATTAAAGCGCGACACCGGTGGTAGGAACCAAAAAACAGGGGTAGGAACCAAAAAAAACGGGCCCCCGTTTCCGGGGGGACCCATTTAAGAGCGACACCGGGGGTAGGAACCAAAAAACGGGGGTAGGAACCAAAAAAACGGGCCCCCGTTTCCGGGGGGACCCATTTAAGCGCGACACCGGGGGTAGGAACCAAAAAACGGGGGTAGGAACCAAAAAAACGGGCCCCCGTTTCCGGGGGGACCCATTTAAGCGCGACACCGGGGGTAGGAACCAAAAAAAGGGGGTAGGAACCAAAAAAACGGGCCCCCGTTTCCGGGGGGACCAATTTAAGCGTGACACCGGGGGTAAGAACCAAAAAAAGGGGGTAGGAACCAAAAAAAGGGGCCCCTGTTTCCTGGGGGACCCATTTAAGCGCGACACCGGGGGTAGGAACGAAAAAACGGGGGTAGGAACCAAAAAAACGGGCCCCCGTTTCCGGGGGGACCCATTTAAGCGCGACACCGGGGGTAGGAACCAAAACACGGGGGTAGGAACCAAAAAAACGGGCCCCCGTTTCCGGGGGGACCCATTTAAGCGCGACACCGGGGGTAGGAACCAAAAAACGGGGGTAGGAACCAAAAAAACTGGCCCCCGTTTCCGGGGGGACCCATTTAAGCGCGACACCGGGGGTAGGAACCAAAAAACGGGGGTAGGAACCAAAAAAACGGGCCCACGTTTCCGGAGGGACCCATTTAAGCGCGACACCGGGGGTAGGAACCAAAAAAAGGGGGTAGGAACCAAAAAAAGGGCCCCCGTTTCCGGGGGGACCAATTTAAGCGCGACACCGGAGGTAAGAACCAAAAAAAGGGGGTAGGAACCAAAAAAACGGGCCCCTGTTTCCTGGGGGACCCATTAAAGCGCGACACCGGGGGTAGGAACCAAAAAAAGGGGGTAGGAACCAAAAAAACGGGCCCCTGTTTCCTGGGGGACCCATTTAAAGAGCGACACCGGGGGTAGGAACCAAAAAACAGGGGTAGGAACCAAAAAAACGGGCCCCCGTTTCCGGGGGGACCCATTTAAGCGCGACACCGGGGTAGGAACCAAAAAACGGGGGTAGGAACCAAAAAAACGGGCCCCCGTTTCCGGGGGGACCCATTTAAGCGCGACACCGGGGGTAGGAACCAAAAAAAGGGGGTAGGAACCAAAAAAACGGGCCCCTGTTTCCGGGGGGACCCATTTAAGCGCGACACCGGGGGTAAGAACCAAAAAAAGGGGGTAGGAACCAAAAAAACGATCCCCTGTTTCCTGGGGGACCCATTTAAGCGCAACACCGGGGGTAGGAACCAAAAAACAGGGGTAGGAACCAAAAAAACGGGCCCCCGTTTCCGGGGGGACCCATTTAAGCGCGACACCGGGGGTAGGAACGAAAAAACGGGGGTAGGAACCAAAAAAAACGGGCCCCCGTTTCCGGGGGGACCCATTTAAGCGCGACACCGGGGGTAGGAACCAAAAAAAGGGGGTAGGAACCAAAAAAACGGGCCCCCGTTTCCGGGGGGACCCATTTAAGCGCGACACCGGAGGTAGGAACCAAGAAACGGGGGTAGGAACCAAAAAAACGGGCCCCCGTTTCCTGGGAGACCAATTTAAGCGCGACACCGAGGGTAAGAACCAAAAAAAGGGGGTAGGAACCAAAGAAACGGGCCCCTGTTTCCTGGGGGACCCATTAAAGCGCGACACCGGGGGTAGGAACCAAAAAACAGGGGTAGGAACCAAAAAAACGGGCCCCTGTTTCCGGGGGGACCCATTTAAGCGCGACACCGGGGGTAGGAACCAAAAAAAGGGGGTAGGAACCAAAAAAACGGGCCCCCGTTTCCGGGGGGACCCATTTAAGCGCGACACCGGAGGTAGGAACTAAGAAACGGGGGTAGGAACCAAAAAAATGGGCCCCCGTTTCCAGGGGGACCCATTTAAGCGCTACACCGGGGGTAGGAACCAAAAAACGGGGGTAGGAACCAAAAAAAACGGGCCCCCGTTTCCGGGGGACCCATTAAAGAACGACACAGGGGTAGGAACCAAAAACAGGGGTAGGAACCAAAAAAACGGGCCCCTGTTTCCGGGGGGACCCATTTAAGAGCGACACCGGGGGTAGGAACCAAAAAACGGGGGTAGGAACCAAAAAAACGGGCCCCCGTTTCCGGGGGGACCCATTTAAGCGCGACACCGGGGGTAGGAACCAAAAAACGGGGGTAGGAACCAAAAAAACGGGCCCCCGTTTCCGGGGGGACCCATTTAAGCGCGACACCGGGGGTAGAAACCAAAAAAAGGGGGTAGGAACCAAAAAAACGGGCCCCCGTTTCCGGGGGGACCCATTTAAGCGCGACACCGGGGGTAAGAACCAAAAAAAGGGGGTAGGAACCAAAAAAACGATCCCCTGTTTCCTGGGGGACCCATTTAAGCGCGACACCGGGGGTAGGAACCAAAAAACAGGGGTAGGAACCAAAAAAACGGGCCCCCGTTTCCGGGGGGACCCATTTAAGCGCGACACCGGGGGTAGGAACGAAATAACGGGGGTAGGAACCAAAAAAACGGGCCCCCGTTTCCGGTGGGACCCATTTAAGCGCGACACCGGGGGTAGGAACCAAAAAAAGGGGGTAGGAACCAAAAAAACGGGCCCCCGTTTCCGGGGGGACCCATTTAAGCGCGACACCGGAGGTAGGAACCAAGAAACGGGGGTAGGAACCAAAAAAACGGGCCCCCGTTTCCGGGGGGACCCATTTAAGCGCGACACCGGGGGTAAGAACCAAAAAAAGGGGGTAGGAACCAAAAAAAGGGGCCCCTGTTTCCTGGGGGACCCATTTAAGCGCGACACCGGGGTAGGAACCAAAAAACAGGGGTAGGAACCAAAAAAACGGGCCCCCGTTTCCGGGGGGACCCATTTAAGCGCGACACCTGGGGTAGGAACCAAAAAACGGGGGTAGGAACCAAAAAAACGGGCCCCCGTTTCCGGGGGGAACCATTTAAGCGCGACACCGGGGGTAGGAACCAAAAAACGGTGGTAGGAACCAAAAAAACGGGCCCCGTTTCCGGGGTACCCATTTAAGCGCGACACCGGAGGTAGGAACCAAGAAACGGGGGTAGGAACCAAAAAAACGGGCCCCCGTTTCCGGGGAGACCCATTTAAGCGGGACACCGAGGGTAAGAACCAAAAAAAGGGGATAGGAAACAAAGAAACGGGCCCCTGTTTCCTGGGGGACCCATTAAAGCGCGACACCGGGGGTAGGAACCAAAAAACAGGGGTAGGAACCAAAAAAACGGGCCCCTGTTTCCGGGGGGACCCATTTAAGAGCGACACCGGGGGTAGGAACCAAAAAACGGGGGTAGGAACCAAAAAAACGGGCCCCCGTTTCCGGGAGGACCCCTTTAAGCGCGACAACGGGGGTAGGAACCAAAAAACGGGGTAGGAACCAAAAAAAAACGGGCCCCCGTTTCTGTGGGGACACATTTAAGCGCGACACCTGGGGTAGGAACCAAAAAACGGGGGTAGGAACCAAAAAAACGGGCCCCCGTTTCCGGGGGAACCATTTAAGCGCGACACCGTGGGTAGAAACCAAAAAACGGTGGTAGGAACCAAAAAAACGGGCCCCCGTTTCCGGGGGGACCCATTTAAGCGCGACAACGGAGGTAGGAACCAAGAAACGGGGGTAGGAACCAAAAAAATGGGCCCAGTTTCCTGGGGGACCCATTGAAGCGCGACACCGGAGGTAGGAACAAAAAAAAGGGGGTAGGAACCAAAAAAAACGGGCCCCCGTTTCCGGGGGGACCCATTTAAGCGCGACACCTGGGGTAGGAACCAAAAAACGGGGGTAGGAACCAAAAAAACGGGCCCCCGTTTCGGGGGGAACCATTTAAGCGCGACACCGGGGGTAGGAACCAAAAAACGGTGGTAGGAACCAAAAAAACGGGCCCCCGTTTCCGGGGGGACCCATTTAAGCGCGACACCGGAGGTAGGAACCAAGAAACGGGGGTAGGAACCAAAAAAACGGGCCCCCGTTTCCCGGGAGACCAATTTAAGCGCGACACCGAGGGTAAGAACCAAAAAAAGGGGGTAGGAACCAAAGAAACGGGCCCCTGTTTCCTGGGGGACCCATTAAAGCGCGACACCGGTGGTAGGAACCAAAAAACAGGGGTAGGAACCAAAAAAAACGGGCCCCTGTTTCCGGGGGGACCCATTTAAGCGCGACACCGGGGGTAGGAACCAAAAAACAAAGGGTAGGAACCAAAAAAACGGGCCCCCGTTTCCGGGAGGACCCCTTTAAGCGCGACAACGGGGGTAGGAACCAAAAAACGGGGGTGGGAACCAAAAAAAACGGGCCCCCGTTTCTGTGGGGACACATTTAAGCGCGACACCTGGGGTAGGAACCAAAAAACGGGGGTAGGAACCAAAAAAACGGGCCCCCGTTTCCGGGGGGAACCATTTAAGCGCGACACCGGGGGTAGGAACCAAAAAACGGTGGTAGGAACCAAAAAAACGGGCCCCCGTTTCCGGGGGGACCCATTTAAGCGCGACACCGGAGGTAGGAACCAAGAAACGGGGGTAGGAACCAAAAAAATGGGCCCCGTTTCCTGGGGGACCCATTTAAGCGCGACACCGGAGGTAGGAACAAAAAAAAGGGGGTAGGAACCAAAAAAACGGGCCCCCGTTTCCGGGGGGACCCATTTAAGCGCGACACCTGGGGTAGGAACCAAAAAACGGGGGTAGGAACCAAAAAAACGGGCCCCCGTTTCCGGGGGGAACCATTTAAGCGCGACACCGGGGGTAGGAACCAAAAAGCGGTGGTAGGAACCAAAAAAACGGGCCCCCGTTTCCGGGGTACCCATTTAAGCGCGACACCGGAGGTAGGAACCAAGAAACGGGGGTAGGAACCAAAAAAACGGGCCCCCGTTTCCGGGGAGACCCATTTAAGCGGGACACCGAGGGTAAGAACCAAAAAAAGGGGATAGGAAACAAAGAAACGGGCCCCTGTTTCCTGGGGGACCCATTAAAGCGCGACACCGGGGGTAGGAACGAAATAACGGGGGTAGGAACCAAAAAAACGGGCCCCAGTTTCCGGTGGGACCCATTTAAGCGCGACACCGGGGGTAGGAACCAAAAAAAGGGGGTAGGAACCAAAAAAACGGGCCCCCGTTTCCGGGGGGACCCATTTAAGCGCGACACCGGAGGTAGGAACCAAGAAACGGGGGTAGGAACCAAAAAACGGGCCCCCGTTTCCGGGGGGACCCATTTAAGCGCGACACCGGGGGTAAGAACCAAAAAAAGGGGGTAGGAACCAAAAAAACGGGCCCATGTTTCCTGGGGGACCCATTTAAGCGCAACACCAGGGGTAGGAACCAAAAAACGGGTAGGAACCAAAAAAATGGGCCCCTGTTTCCGGGGGGACCCATTTAAGAGCGACACCGGGGGTAGGAACTAAAAAACGGGGGCAGGAACCAAAAAAACGGGCCCCCGTTTCCGGGGGGACCCATTTAAGCGCGACACCGGGGGTAGGAACCAAAAAACGGGGGTAGGAACCAAAAAAACGGGCCCCCGTTTTTCGGGGGGACCCATTTAAGTGCAACACCGGGGGTAGGAACCAAAAACCGGGGGTAGGAACCAAAAAAACGGGCCCCTGTTTCCTGGGGGACCCATTTAAGCGCGACACCGACTGGGGGACCCATTTAAGCGCGACACCGGGGGTAGGAACCAAAAAACGGGGGTAGGAACCAAAAAAACGGGCCCCCGTTTCCGGGGGGACACATTTAAGCGCGACACCGGGGGTAGGAACCAAAAAACGGGGGTAGGAACCAAAAAAACGGCCCCCGTTTCCGGGGGGACCCATTTAAGCGTGAATCCGGGGGTAGGAACCAAAAAACGGGGGTAGGAACCAAAAAAACAGGCCCACGTTTCCGGGGGGACCCATTAAGCGCGACACCGGGGGTAGGAACCAAAAAAAGGGGGTAGGAACCAAAAAAACGGGCCCCCCGTTTCCGGGGGGACCCATTTAAGCGCGACACCGGGGGTAAGAACGAAAAAAAGGGGGTAGGAACCAAAAAAACGGGCCCCTGTTTCCTGGGGGACCCATTTAAGAGCGACACCGGGGGTAGGAACCAAAAAACAGGGGTAGGAACCAAAAAAACGGGCCCCTGTTTCCGGGGGGACCCATTTAAGCGCGACACCGGGGGTAGGAACCAAAAAACAAAGGGTAGGAACCAAAAAAAACGGGCCCCCGTTTCCGGGAGGACCCCTTTAAGCGCGACAACGGGGGTAGGAACCAAAAACGGGGTGGGAACCAAAAAAAACGGGCCCCCGTTTCTGTGGGGACACATTTAAGCGCGACACCTGGGGTAGGAACCAAAAAACGGGGGTAGGAACCAAAAAAACGGGCCCCGTTTCCGGGGGGAACCATTTAAGCGCGACACCGGGGGTAGGAACCAAAAACGGTGGTAGGAACCAAAAAAACGGGCCCCCGTTTCCGGGGGGACCCATTTAAGCGCGACACCGGAGGTAGGAACCAAGAAACGGGGGTAGGAACCAAAAAAATGGGCCCCGTTTCCTGGGGGACCCATTTAAGCGCGACACCGGAGGTAGGAACAAAAAAAAGGGGGTAGGAACCAAAAAAACGGGCCCCCGTTTCCGGGGGGACCCATTTAAGCGCGACACCTGGGGTAGGAACCAAAAAACGGGGGTAGGAACCAAAAAAACGGGCCCCCGTTTCCGGGGGGAACCATTTAAGCGCGACACCGGGGGTAGGAACCAAAAAACGGTGGTAGGAACCAAAAAAACGGGCCCCCGTTTCCGGGGTACCCATTTAAGCGCGACACCGGAGGTAGGAACCAAGAAACGGGGGTAGGAACCAAAAAAAACGGGCCCCCGTTTCCGGGGAGACCCATTTAAGCATTACACCGAGGGTAAGAACCAAAAAAAGGGGATAGGAAACAAAGAAACGGGCCCCTGTTTCCTGGGGACCCATTAAAGCGCGACACCGGGGGTAGGAACCAAAAAACAGGGGTAGGAACCAAAAAAACGGGCCCCTGTTTCCGGGGGGACCCATTTAAGAGCGACACCGGGGGTAGGAACCAAAAAACGGGGGTAGGAACCAAAAAAACGGGCCCCCGTTTCCGGGAGGACCCCTTTAAGCGCGACAACGGGGGTAGGAACCAAAAACGGGGGTAGGAACCAAAAAAAAAACGGGCCCCCGTTTCTGTGGGGACACATTTAAGCGCGACACCTGGGGTAGGAACCAAAAAACGGGGGTAGGAACCAAAAAAAACGGGCCCCCGTTTCCGGGGGGAACCATTTAAGCGCGACACCGTGGGTAGAAACCAAAAAACGGTGGTAGGAACCAAAAAAACGGGCCCCCGTTTCCGGGGGGACCCATTTAAGCGCGACAACGGAGGTAGGAACCAAGAAACGGGGGTAGGAACCAAAAAAATGGGCCCAGTTTCCTGGGGGACCCCATTGAAGCGCGACACCGGAGGTAGGAACAAAAAAAAGGGGGTAGGAACCAAAAAAACGGGCCCCCGTTTCCGGGGGGACCCATTTAAGCGCGACACCTGGGGTAGGAACCAAAAAACGGGGGTAGGAACCAAAAAAACGGGCCCCCGTTTCCGGGGGGAACCATTTAAGCGCGACACCGGGGGTAGGAACCAAAAAATGGTGGTAGGAACCAAAAAAACGGGCCCCCGTTTCCGGGGGGACCCATTTAAGCGCGACACCGGAGGTAGGAACCAAGAAACGGGGGTAGGAACCAAAAAAACGGGCCCCCGTTTCCGGGGAGACCAATTTAAGCGCGACACCGAGGGTAAGAACCAAAAAAAGGGGGTAGGAACCAAAGAAACGGGCCCCTGTTTCCTGGGGGGACCCATTAAAGCGCGACACCGGTGGTAGGAACCAAAAAACAGGGTAGGAACCAAAAAAAACGGGCCCCTGTTTCCGGGGGGACCCATTTAAGAGCGACACCGGGGGTAGGAACCAAAAAACGGGGGTAGGAACCAAAAAAACGGGCCCCCGTTTCCGGGGGGACCCATTTAAGCGCGGCACCGGGGGTAGGAACCAAAAAACGGGGGTAGGAACCAAAAAAAACGGGCCCCCGTTTCCGGGGGGACCCATTTAAGCGCGACAACCGGGGGTAGGAACCAAAAAAAGGGGGTAGGAACCAAAAAAACGGGCCCCCGTTTCCGGGGGGACCAATTTAAGCGTGACACCGGGGGTAAGAACCAAAAAAAGGGGGTAGGAACCAAAAAAAGGGGCCCCTGTTTCCTGGGGGACCCATTTAAGCGCGACACCGGGGGTAGGAACGAAAAAACGGGGGTAGGAACCAAAAAAACGGGCCCCCGTTTCCGGGGGGACCCATTTAAGCGCGACACCGGGGGTAGGAACCAAAACACGGGGGTAGGAACCAAAAAAACGGGCCCCCGTTTCCAGGGGGACCCATTTAAGCGCGACACCGGGGGTAGGAACCAAAAAACGGGGATAGGAACCAAAAAAACTGGCCCCCGTTTCCGGGGGGACCCATTTAAGCGCGACACCGGGGGTAGGAACCAAAAAACGGGGGTAGGAACCAAAAAAACGGGCCCACGTTTCCGGAGGGACCCATTTAAGCGCGACACCGGGGGTAGGAACCAAAAAAAGGGGGTAGGAACCAAAAAAAGGGCCCCGTTTCCGGGGGACCAATTTAAGCGCGACACCGGAGGTAAGAACCAAAAAAGGGGGTAGGAACCAAAAAAACGGGCCCCTGTTTCCTGGGGGACCCATTAAAGCGCGACACCGGGGGTAGGAACCAAAAAAGGGGGTAGGAACCAAAAAAAACGGGCCCCTGTTTCCTGGGGACCCATTTAAGAGCGACACCGGGGGTAGGAACCAAAAAACAGGGGTAGGAACCAAAAAAACGGGCCCCCGTTTCCGGGGGGACCCATTTAAGCGCGACACCGGGGGTAGGAACCAAAAAACGGGGGTAGGAACCAAAAAAACGGGCCCCCGTTTCCGGGGGGACCCATTTAAGCGCGACACCGGGGGTAGGAACCAAAAAAAGGGGGTAGGAACCAAAAAAACGGGCCCCTGTTTCCGGGGGGACCCATTTAAGCGCGACACCGGGGGTAAGAACCAAAAAAAGGGGGTAGGAACCAAAAAAACGATCCCCTGTTTCCTGGGGACCCATTTAAGCGCGACACCGGGGGTAGGAACCAAAAAACAGGGGTAGGAACCAAAAAACGGGCCCCCGTTTCCGGGGGGACCCATTTAAGCGCGACACCGGGGGTAGGAACGAAAAAACGGGGGTAGGAACCAAAAAAACGGGCCCCCGTTTCCGGGGGACCCATTTAAGCGCGACACCGGGGGTAGGAACCAAAAAAAGGGGGTAGGAACCAAAAAAACGGGCCCCGTTTCCGGGGGACCCATTTAAGCGCGACACCGGAGGTAGGAACCAAGAAACGGGGGTAGGAACCAAAAAAACGGGCCCCCGTTTCCTGGGAGACCAATTTAAGCGCGACACCGAGGGTAAGAACCAAAAAAAGGGGGTAGGAACCAAAGAAACGGGCCCCTGTTTCCTGGGGGACCCATTAAAGCGCGACACCGGGGGTAGGAACCAAAAAACAGGGGTAGGAACCAAAAAAACGGGCCCCTGTTTCCGGGGGGACCCATTTAAGCGCGACACCGGGGGTAGGAACCAAAAAAAGGGGGTAGGAACCAAAAAAACGGGCCCCCGTTTCCGGGGGGACCCATTTAAGCGCGACACCGGAGGTAGGAACTAAGAAACGGGGGTAGGAACCAAAAAATGGGCCCCCGTTTCCAGGGGGACCCATTTAAGCGCTACACCGGGGGTAGGAACCAAAAAACGGGGGTAGGAACCAAAAAAAACGGGCCCCCGTTTCCGGGGGGACCCATTAAAGAACGACACAGGGGTAGGAACCAAAAAACAGGGGTAGGAACCAAAAAAACGGGCCCCTGTTTCCGGGGGGACCCATTTAAGAGCGACACCGGGGGTAGGAACCAAAAAACGGGGTAGGAACCAAAAAAACAGGCCCCCGTTTCCGGGGGGACCCATTTAAGCGCGACACCGGGGGTAGGAACCAAAAAACGGGGGTAGGAACCAAAAAAACGGGCCCCGTTTCCGGGGGGACCCATTTAAGCGCGACACCGGGGGTAGAAACCAAAAAAAGGGGGTAGGAACCAAAAAAACGGGCCCCCGTTTCCGGGGGGACCCATTTAAGCGCGACACCGGGGGTAAGAACCAAAAAAAGGGGGTAGGAACCAAAAAAAACGATCCCCTGTTTCCTGGGGGACCCATTTAAGCGCGACACCGGGGGTAGGAACCAAAAAACAGGGGTAGGAACCAAAAAAACGGGCCCCCGTTTCCGGGGGGACCCATTTAAGCGCGACACCGGGGGTAGGAACGAAATAACGGGGGTAGGAACCAAAAAAACGGGCCCCCGTTTCCGGTGGGACCCATTTAAGCGCGACACCGGGGGTAGGAACCAAAAAAAGGGGGTAGGAACCAAAAAAACGGGCCCCCGTTTCCGGGGGGACCCATTTAAGCGCGACAACGGGGGTAGGAACCAAAAAACGGGGGTGGGAACCAAAAAAAACGGCCCCCGTTTCTGTGGGGACACATTTAAGCGCGACACCTGGGGTAGGAACCAAAAAAACGGGGGTAGGAACCAAAAAAAACGGGCCCCCGTTTCCGGGGGGAACCATTTAAGCGCGACACCGGGGGTAGGAACCAAAAAACGGTGGTAGGAACCAAAAAAACGGGCCCCCGTTTCCGGGGGGACCCATTTAAGCGCGACACCGGAGGTAGGAACCAAGAAACGGGGGTAGGAACCAAAAAAATGGGCCCCGTTTCCTGGGGGACCCATTTAAGCGCGACACCGGAGGTAGGAACAAAAAAAAGGGGGTAGGAACCAAAAAAACGGGCCCCCGTTTCCGGGGGGACCCATTTAAGCGCGACACCTGGGGTAGGAACCAAAAAACGGGGGTAGGAACCAAAAAAAACGGGCCCCCGTTTCCGGGGGGAACCATTTAAGCGCGACACCGGGGGTAGGAACCAAAAAAACGGTGGTAGGAACCAAAAAAACGGGCCCCCGTTTCCGGGGTACCCATTTAAGCGCGACACCGGAGGTAGGAACCAAGAAACGGGGGTAGGAACCAAAAAAACGGGCCCCCGTTTCCGGGGAGACCCATTTAAGCATTACACCGAGGGTAAGAACCAAAAAAAGGGGATAGGAAACAAAGAAACGGGCCCCTGTTTCCTGGGGGACCCATTAAAGCGCGACACCGGGGGTAGGAACCAAAAAACAGGGGTAGGAACCAAAAAAACGGGCCCCTGTTTCCGGGGGGACCCATTTAAGAGCGACACCGGGGGTAGGAACCAAAAAACGGGGGTAGGAACCAAAAAAACGGGCCCCCGTTTCCGGGAGGACCCCTTTAAGCGCGACAACGGGGGTAGGAACCAAAAAACGGGGGTAGGAACCAAAAAAAAACGGGCCCCGTTTCTGTGGGGACACATTTAAGCGCGACACCTGGGGTAGGAACCAAAAAACGGTGGTAGGAACCAAAAAAACGGGCCCCCGTTTCCGGGGGGACCCATTTAAGCGCGACAACGGAGGTAGGAACCAAGAAACGGGGGTAGGAACCAAAAAAATGGGCCCAGTTTCCTGGGGGACCCATTGAAGCGCGACACCGGAGGTAGGAACAAAAAAAAGGGGGTAGGAACCAAAAAAACGGGCCCCCGTTTCCGGGGGGACCCATTTAAGCGCGACACCTGGGGTAGGAACCAAAAAACGGGGGTAGGAACCAAAAAAAACGGGCCCCCGTTTCCGGGGGGAACCATTTAAGCGCGACACCCGGGGTAGGAACCAAAAAACGGTGGTAGGAACCAAAAAAACGGGCCCCCGTTTCCGGGGGGACCCATTTAAGCGCGACACCGGAGGTAGGAACCAAGAAACGGGGGTAGGAACCAAAAAAACGGGCCCCCGTTTCCGGGGGAGACCAATTTAAGCGCGACACCGAGGGTAAGAACCAAAAAAAGGGGGTAGGAACCAAAGAAACTGGCCCCTGTTTCCTGGGGGACCCATTAAAGCGCGACACCGGTGGTAGGAACCAAAAAACAGGGGTAGGAACCAAAAAAAACGGGCCCCTGTTTCCGGGGGGACCCATTTAAGAGCGACACCGGGGGTAGGAACCAAAAAACGGGGGTAGGAACCAAAAAAACGGGCCCCCGTTTCCGGGGGGACCCATTTAAGCGCGGCACCGGGGGTAGGAACCAAAAAACGGGGGTAGGAACCAAAAAAACGGGCCCCGTTTCCGGGGGGACCCATTTAAGCGCGACACCGGGGGTAGGAACCAAAAAAAGGGGGTAGGAACCAAAAAACGGGCCCCCGTTTCCGGGGGGACCAATTTAAGCGTGACACCGGGGGTAAGAACCAAAAAAAGGGGTAGGAACCAAAAAAAGGGGCCCCTGTTTCCTGGGGGACCCATTTAAGCGCGACACCGGGGGTAGGAACGAAAAAACGGGGGTAGGAACCAAAAAAACGGGCCCCCGTTTCCGGGGGACCCATTTAAGCGCGACACCGGGGGTAAGAACCAAAAAAAGGGGGTAGGAACCAAAAAAACGGGCCCCTGTTTCCTGGGGGACCCATTAAAGCGCGACACCGGGGGTAGGAACCAAAAAAAGGGGGTAGGAACCAAAAAAAACGGGCCCCTGTTTCCTGGGGGACCCATTTAAGAGCGACACCGGGGGTAGGAACCAAAAAACAGGGGTAGGAACCAAAAAACGGGCCCCCGTTTCCGGGGGGACCCATTTAAGCGCGACACCGGGGGTAGGAACCAAAAAACGGGGGTAGGAACCAAAAAAACGGGCCCCCGTTTCCGGGGGGACCCATTTAAGCGCGACACCGGGGGTAGGAACCAAAAAAAGGGGGTAGGAACCAAAAAAACGGGCCCCTGTTTCCGGGGGGACCCATTTAAGCGCGACACCGGGGGTAAGAACCAAAAAAAGGGGGTAGGAACCAAAAAAACGATCCCCTGTTTCCTGGGGGACCCATTTAAGCGCGACACCGGGGGTAGGAACCAAAAAAACAGGGGTAGGAACCAAAAAAACGGGCCCCCGTTTCCGGGGGGACCCATTTAAGCGCGACACCGGGGGTAGGAACGAAAAAACGGGGGTAGGAACCAAAAAAACGGGCCCCCGTTTCCGGGGGGACCCATTTAAGCGCGACACCGGGGGTAGGAACCAAAAAAAGGGGGTAGGAACCAAAAAAACGGGCCCCCGTTTCCGGGGGGACCCATTTAAGCGCGACACCGGAGGTAGGAACCAAGAAACGGGGGTAGGAACCAAAAAAAACGGGCCCCCGTTTCCTGGGAGACCAATTTAAGCGCGACACCGAGGGTAAGAACCAAAAAAAGGGGGTAGGAACCAAAGAAACGGGCCCCTGTTTCCTGGGGGACCCATTAAAGCGCGACACCGGGGGTAGGAACCAAAAAACAGGGGTAGGAACCAAAAAAAACGGGCCCCTGTTTCCGGGGGGACCCATTTAAGCGCGACACCGGGGGTAGGAACCAAAAAAAGGGGGTAGGAACCAAAAAAACGGGCCCCCGTTTCCGGGGGGACCCATTTAGAGCGCGACACCGGAGGTAGGAACTAAGAAACGGGGTAGGAACCAAAAAAATGGGCCCCCGTTTCCAGGGGGACCCATTTAAGCGCTACACCGGGGGTAGGAACCAAAAAACGGGGGTAGGAACCAAAAAAACGGGCCCCCGTTTCCGGGGGGGACCCATTAAAGAACGACACAGGGGTAGGAACCAAAAAACAGGGGTAGGAACCAAAAAAACGGGCCCCTGTTTCCGGGGGGACCCATTTAAGAGCGACACCGGGGGTAGGAACCAAAAAACGGGGTAGGAACCAAAAAAAACGGGCCCCCGTTTCCGGGGGGACCCATTTAAGCGCGACACCGGGGGGTAGGAACCAAAAAACGGGGGTAGGAACCAAAAAAACGGGCCCCCGTTTCCGGGGGGACCCATTTAAGCGCGACACCGGGGGTAGAAACCAAAAAAAGGGGGTAGGAACCAAAAAAACGGGCCCCCGTTTCCGGGGGGACCCATTTAAGCGCGACACCGGGGGTAAGAACCAAAAAAGGGGGTAGGAACCAAAAAAACGATCCCCTGTTTCCTGGGGACCCATTTAAGCGCGACACCGGGGGTAGGAACCAAAAAACAGGGGTAGGAACCAAAAAAACGGGCCCCCGTTTCCGGGGGGACCCATTTAAGCGCGACACCGGGGGTAGGAACGAAATAACGGGGGTAGGAACCAAAAAAAACGGGCCCCCGTTTCCGGTGGGACCCATTTAAGCGCGACACCGGGGGTAGGAACCAAAAAAAAGGGGGTAGGAAACAAAAAAACGGGCCCCGTTTCCGGGGGGACCCATTTAAGCGCGACACCGGAGGTAGGAACCAAGAAACGGGGGTAGGAACCAAAAAAACGGGCCCCCGTTTCCGGGGGGACCCATTTAAGCGCGACACCGGGGGTAAGAACCAAAAAAAGGGGGTAGGAACCAAAAAAAGGGGCCCCTGTTTCCTGGGGGACCCATTTAAGCGCGACACCGGGGGTAGGAAACAAAAATAGGGGTAGGAACCAAAAAAACGGGCCCCTGTTTCCGGGGGGACCCATTTAAGAGCGACACCAGGGGTAGGAACCAAAAACGGGGGTAGGAACCAAAAAAACGGGCCCCCGTTTCCGGGGGGACCCATTTAAGCGCGACACCGGGGGTAGGAACCAAAAAACGGGGGTAGGAACCAAAAAAACGGGCCCCCGTTTCCGGGAGGACCCCTTTAAGCGCGACAACGGGGGTAGGAACCAAAAAACGGGGGTAGGAACCAAAAAAAACGGGCCACCGTTTCTGTGGGGACACATTTAAGCGCGACACCTGGGGTAGGAACCAAAAAACGGGGGTAGGAACCAAAAAAAACGGGCCCCCGTTTCCGGGGGGACCCATTTAAGCGCGACACCGGGGGTAAGAACCAAAAAAAGGGGGTAGGAACCAAAAAAACGGGCCCATGTTTCCTGGGGGACCCATTTAAGCGCAACACCAGGGGTAGGAACCAAAAAACGGGTAGGAACCAAAAAAATGGGCCCCTGTTTCCGGGGGGACCCATTTAAGAGCGACACCGGGGGTAGGAACTAAAAAACGGGGGCAGGAACCAAAAAAAGGGCCCCCGTTTCCGGGGGGACCCATTTAAGCGCGACACCGGGGGTAGGAACCAAAAAACGGGGGTAGGAACCAAAAAAAACGGGCCCCCGTTTTTCGGGGGGACCCATTTAAGTGCAACACCGGGGGTAGGAACCAAAAACCGGGGGTAGGAACCAAAATAACGGGCCCCTGTTTCCTGGGGGACCCATTTAAGCGCGACACCGGGGGTAGGAACCAAAAAACGGGGGTAGGAACCAAAAAAACGGGCCCCCGTTTCCGGGGGGACACATTTAAGCGCGACACCGGGGTAGGAACCAAAAAACGGGGGTAGGAACCAAAAAAAACGGGCCCCCGTTTCCGGGGGGACCCATTTAAGCGTGAATCCGGGGGTAGGAACCAAAAAACGGGGGTAGGAACCAAAAAACAGGCCCACGTTTCCGGGGGGACCCATTTAAGCGCGACACCGGGGGTAGGAACCAAAAAAAGGGGGTAGGAACCAAAAAAACGGGCCCCCCGTTTCCGGGGGGACCCATTTAAGCACGACACCGGGGGTAAGAACGAAAAAAAGGGGGTAGGAACCAAAAAAAACGGGCCCCTGTTTCCTGGGGGACCCATTTAAGAGCGACACCGGGGGTAGGAACCAAAAAACAGGGGTAGGAACCAAAAAAACGGGCCCCTGTTTCCGGGGGACCCATTTAAGCGCGACACCGGGGGTAGGAACCAAAAAACAAAGGGTAGGAACCAAAAAAAACGGGCCCCCGTTTCCGGGAGGACCCCTTTAAGCGCGACAACGGGGGTAGGAACCAAAAAACGGGGGTAGGAACCAAAAAAAACGGGCCCCCGTTTCTGTGGGGACACATTTAAGCGCGACACCTGGGGTAGGAACCAAAAAACGGGGGTAGGAACCAAAAAAAACGGGCCCCCGTTTCCGGGGGGAACCATTTAAGCGCGACACCGGGGGTAGGAACCAAAAAACGGTGGTAGGAACCAAAAAAACGGGCCCCCCGTTTCCGGGGGGACCCATTTAAGCGCGACACCGGAGGTAGGAACCAAGAAACGGGGGTAGGAACCAAAAAAATGGGCCCCGTTTCCTGGGGGACCCATTTAAGCGCGACACCGGAGGTAGGAACAAAAAAAAGGGGGTAGGAACCAAAAAAACGGGCCCCCGTTTCCGGGGGGACCCAAAAGCGCGACACCTGGGGTAGGAACCAAAAAACGGGGGTAGGAACCAAAAAAACGGGCCCCCGTTTCCGGGGGGACCCATTTAAGCGCGACACCGGGGGTAGGAACCAAAAAAAGGGGGTAGGAACCAAAAAAACGGGCCCCTGTTTCCGGGGGGACCCATTTAAGCGCGACACCGGGGGTAAGAACCAAAAAAAGGGGGTAGGAACCAAAAAAACGATCCCCTGTATCCTGGGGGACCCATTTAAGCGCGACACCGGGGGTAGGAACCAAAAAACAGGGGTAGGAACCAAAAAAAACGGGCCCCCGTTTCCGGGGGGACCCATTTAAGCGCGACACCGGGGGTAGGAACGAAAAAACGGGGGTAGGAACCAAAAAAACGGGCCCCCGTTTCCGGGGGGACCCATTTAAGCGCGACACCGGGGGTAGGAACCAAAAAAAGGGGGTAGGAACCAAAAAAACGGGCCCCCGTTTCCGGGGGGACCCATTTAAGCGCGACCACCGGAGGTAGGAACCAAGAAACGGGGGTAGGAACCAAAAAAACGGGCCCCCGTTTCCTGGGAGACCAATTTAAGCGCGACACCGAGGGTAAGAACCAAAAAAAAGGGGGTAGGAACCAAAGAAACGGGCCCCTGTTTCCTGGGGGACCCATTAAAGCGCGACAACCGGGGGTAGGAACCAAAAAACAGGGGTAGGAACCAAAAAAACGGGCCCCTGTTTCCGGGGGGACCCATTTAAGCGCGACACCGGGGGTAGGAACCAAAAAAAGGGGTAGGAACCAAAAAAAGGGCCCCCGTTTCCGGGGGGACCCATTTAAGCGCGACACCGGAGGTAGGAACTAAGAAACGGGGGTAGGAACCAAAAAAATGGGCCCCCGTTTCCAGGGGGACCCATTTAAGCGCTACACCGGGGGTAGGAACCAAAAAACGGGGGTAGGAACCAAAAAAAACGGGCCCCCGTTTCCGGGGGGACCCATTAAAGAACGACACAGGGGTAGGAACCAAAAAACAGGGGTAGGAACCAAAAAAACGGGCCCCTGTTTCCGGGGGGACCCATTTAAGAGCGACACCGGGGGTAGGAACCAAAAAAACGGGGTAGGAACCAAAAAAACGGGCCCCCGTTTCCGGGGGGACCCATTTAAGCGCGACACCGGGGGTAGGAACCAAAAAACGGGGGTAGGAACCAAAAAAAACGGGCCCCCGTTTCCGGGGGGACCCATTTAAGCGCGACACCGGGGGTAGAAACCAAAAAAAGGGGGTAGGAACCAAAAAAACGGGCCCCCGTTTCCGGGGGGACCCATTTAAGCGCGACACCGGGGGTAAGAACCAAAAAAAGGGGGTAGGAACCAAAAAAACGATCCCCTGTTTCCTGGGGGACCCATTTAAGCGCGACACCGGGGGTAGGAACCAAAAAACAGGGGTAGGAACCAAAAAAACGGGCCCCCGTTTCCGGGGGGACCCATTTAAGCGCGACACCGGGGGTAGGAACGAAATAACGGGGTAGGAACCAAAAAAACGGGCCCCCGTTTCCGGTGGGACCCATTTAAGCGCGACACCGGGGTAGGAACCAAAAAAAGGGGTAGGAACCAAAAAAACGGGCCCCCGTTTCCGGGGGGACCCATTTAAGCGCGACAACGGGGGTAGGAACCAAAAAACGGGGGTGGGAACCAAAAAAAACGGGCCCCCGTTTCTGTGGGACACATTTAAGCGCGACACCTGGGGTAGGAACCAAAAAACGGGGGTAGGAACCAAAAAAACGGGCCCCCGTTTCCGGGGGGAACCATTTAAGCGCGACACCGGGGGTAGGAACCAAAAAACGGTGGTAGGAACCAAAAAAACGGGCCCCGTTTCCGGGGGGACCCATTTAAGCGCGACACCGGAGGTAGGAACCAAGAAACGGGGGTAGGAACCAAAAAAATGGGCCCCGTTTCCTGGGGGACCCATTTAAGCGCGACACCGGAGGTAGGAACAAAAAAAAGGGGGTAGGAACCAAAAAAACGGGCCCCCGTTTCCGGGGGGACCCATTTAAGCGCGACACCTGGGGTAGGAACCAAAAAACGGGGGTAGGAACCAAAAAAACGGGCCCCCGTTTCCGGGGGGAACCATTTAAGCGCGACACCCGGGGGTAGGAACCAAAAAACGGTGGTAGGAACCAAAAAAACGGGCCCCCGTTTCCGGGGTACCCATTTAAGCGCGACACCGGAGGTAGGAACCAAGAAACGGGGGTAGGAACCAAAAAAACGGGCCCCCGTTTCCGGGGAGACCCATTTAAGCATTACACCGAGGGTAAGAACCAAAAAAAGGGGATAGGAAACAAAGAAACGGGCCCCTGTTTCCTGGGGGACCCATTAAAGCGCGACACCGGGGGTAGGAACCAAAAACAGGGGTAGGAACCAAAAAAAACGGGCCCCTGTTTCCGGGGGGACCCATTTAAGAGCGACACCGGGGGTAGGAACCAAAAAACGGGGGTAGGAACCAAAAAAACGGGCCCCCGTTTCCGGGAGGACCCCTTTAAGCGCGACAACGGGGGTAGGAACCAAAAAACGGGGGTAGGAACCAAAAAAAAAACGGGCCCCCGTTTCTGTGGGGACACATTTAAGCGCGACACCTGGGGTAGGAACCAAAAAACGGTGGTAGGAACCAAAAAAACGGGCCCCCGTTTCCGGGGGGACCCATTTAAGCGCGACAACGGAGGTAGGAACCAAGAAACGGGGGTAGGAACCAAAAAAATGGGCCCAGTTTCCTGGGGGACCCATTGAAGCGCGACACCGGAGGTAGGAACAAAAAAAAAGGGGGTAGGAACCAAAAAAACGGGCCCCCGTTTCCGGGGGGACCCATTTAAGCGCGACACCTGGGGTAGGAACCAAAAAACGGGGGTAGGAACCAAAAAAACGGGCCCCCGTTTCCGGGGGGAACCATTTAAGCGCGACACCGGGGGTAGGAACCAAAAAACGGTGGTAGGAACCAAAAAAAACGGGCCCCCGTTTCCGGGGGGACCCATTTAAGCGCGACACCGGAGGTAGGAACCAAGAAACGGGGGTAGGAACCAAAAAAAACGGGCCCCCGTTTCCGGGGAGACCAATTTAAGCGCGACACCGAGGGTAAGAACCAAAAAAAGGGGGTAGGAACCAAAGAAACGGGCCCCTGTTTCCTGGGGGACCCATTAAAGCGCGACACCGGTGGTAGGAACCAAAAAACAGGGGTAGGAACCAAAAAAAACGGGCCCCTGTTTCCGGGGGGACCATTTAAGAGCGACACCGGGGGTAGGAACCAAAAAACGGGGGTAGGAACCAAAAAAACGGGCCCCCGTTTCCGGGGGGACCCATTTAAGCGCGGCACCGGGGGTAGGAACCAAAAAACGGGGGTAGGAACCAAAAAAACGGGCCCCCGTTTCCGGGGGGACCCATTTAAGCGCGACACCGGGGGTAGGAACCAAAAAAAAGGGGGTAGGAACCAAAAAAAACGGGCCCCCGTTTCCGGGGGGACCAATTTAAGCGTGACACCGGGGGTAAGAACCAAAAAAAGGGGGTAGGAACCAAAAAAAGGGGCCCCTGTTTCCTGGGGGACCCATTTAAGCGCGACACCGGGGGTAGGAACGAAAAAACGGGGGTAGGAACCAAAAAAACGGGCCCCCGTTTCCGGGGGGACCCATTTAAGCGCGACACCGGGGGTAAGAACCAAAAAAAGGGGGTAGGAACCAAAAAAACGGGCCCCTGTTTCCTGGGGGACCATTAAAGCGCGACACCGGGGGTAGGAACCAAAAAAAGGGGGTAGGAACCAAAAAAAACGGGCCCCTGTTTCCTGGGGGACCCATTTAAGAGCGACACCGGGGGTAGGAACCAAAAAACAGGGGTAGGAACCAAAAAAAACGGGCCCCCGTTTCCGGGGGGACCCATTTAAGCGCGACACCGGGGGTAGGAACCAAAAACG
The DNA here is from genome assembly GCF_030867095.1 of Alligator mississippiensis. Taxonomy (NCBI): domain Eukaryota; kingdom Metazoa; phylum Chordata; order Crocodylia; family Alligatoridae; genus Alligator; species Alligator mississippiensis. The sequence continues at coordinate 73,089 of NW_026775400.1, forward strand.
GGGGTAGGAACCAAAAAAAACGGGCCCCCGTTTCCGGGGGACCCATTTAAGCGCGACACCGGGGGTAGGAACCAAAAAAAGGGGGTAGGAACCAAAAAAACGGGCCCCTGTTTCCGGGGGGACCCATTTAAGCGCGACACCGGGGGTAAGAACCAAAAAAAGGGGGTAGGAACCAAAAAAACGATCCCCTGTTTCCTGGGGGACCCATTTAAGCGCGACACCGGGGGTAGGAACCAAAAAACAGGGGTAGGAACCAAAAAAACGGGCCCCCGTTTCCGGGGGGACCCATTTAAGCGCGACACCGGGGGTAGGAACGAAAAAACGGGGGTAGGAACCAAAAAAAACGGGCCCCCGTTTCCGGGGGGACCCATTTAAGCGCGACACAAGGGGTAGGAACCAAAAAAAGGGGTAGGAACCAAAAAAACGGGCCCCCGTTTCCGGGGGGACCCATTTAAGCGCGACACCGGAGGTAGGAACCAAGAAACGGGGGTAGGAACCAAAAAACGGGCCCCGTTTCCTGGGAGACCAATTTAAGCGCGACACCGAGGGTAAGAACCAAAAAAAGGGGGTAGGAACCAAAGAAACGGGCCCCTGTTTCCTGGGGACCCATTAAAGCGCGGACACCGGGGGTAGGAACCAAAAAACAGGGGTAGGAACCAAAAAAACGGGCCCCTGTTTCCGGGGGGACCCATTTAAGCGCGACACCGGGGTAGGAACCAAAAAAAGGGGGTAGGAACCAAAAAAACGGGCCCCCGTTTCCGGGGGGACCCATTTAAGCGCGACACCGGAGGTAGGAACTAAGAAACCGGGGGTAGGAACCAAAAAAATGGGCCCCCGTTTCCAGGGGGACCCATTTAAGCGCTACACCGGGGGTAGGAACCAAAAAACGGGGGTAGGAACCAAAAAAAAACGGGCCCCCGTTTCCGGGGGGACCCATTAAAGAACGACACAGGGGTAGGAACCAAAAAACAGGGGTAGGAACCAAAAAAACGGGCCCCTGTTTCCGGGGGGACCCATTTAAGAGCGACACCGGGGGTAGGAACCAAAAAACGGGGGTAGGAACCAAAAAAAACGGGCCCCCGTTTCCGGGGGGACCCATTTAAGCGCGACACCGGGGGTAGGAACCAAAAAACGGGGGTAGGAACCAAAAAAACGGGCCCCCGTTTCCGGGGGGACCCATTTAAGCGCGACACCGGGGTAGAAACCAAAAAAAGGGGTAGGAACCAAAAAAACGGGCCCCCGTTTCCGGGGGGACCCATTTAAGCGCGACACCGGGGGTAAGAACCAAAAAAAGGGGGTAGGAACCAAAAAACGATCCCCCTGTTTCCTGGGGGACCCATTTAAGCGCGACACCGGGGGTAGGAACCAAAAAAACAGGGGTAGGAACCAAAAAAACGGGCCCCCGTTTCCGGGGGGACCCATTTAAGCGCGACACCGGGGGTAGGAACGAAATAACGGGGGTAGGAACCAAAAAAACGGGCCCCCGTTTCCGGTGGGACCCATTTAAGCGCGACACCGGGGGTAGGAACCAAAAAAAGGGGGTAGGAACCAAAAAAACGGGCCCCCGTTTCCGGGGGGACCCATTTAAGCGCGACACCGGAGGTAGGAACCAAGAAACGGGGGTAGGAACCAAAAAAAAACGGGCCCCCGTTTCCGGGGGGACCCATTTAAGCGCGACACCGGGGGTAAGAACCAAAAAAAGGGGGTAGGAACCAAAAAAAGGGGCCCCTGTTTCCTGGGGGAACCCATTTAAGCGCGACACCGGGGGTAGGAACCAAAAAACAGGGGTAGGAACCAAAAAAACGGGCCCCCGTTTCCGGGGGGACCCATTTAAGCGCGACACCGGGGGTAGGAACCAAAACACGGGGGGTAGGAACCAAAAAAACGGGCCCCCGTTTCCAGGGGACCCATTTAAGCGCGACACCGGGGGTAGGAAACAAAAAACGGGGGTAGGAACCAAAAAAACGGGCCCCCGTTTCCGGGGGACCCATTTAAGCGCGACACCGGGGGTAGGAACCAAAAAACGGGGGTAGGAACCAAAAAAACGGGCCCACGTTTCCGGGGGGACCCATTTAAGCGCGACACCGGGGGTAGGAACCAAAAAAAGGGGGTAGGAACCAAAAAAACGGGCCCCCGTTTCCGGGGGACCAATTTAAGCGCGACAACCGGAGGTAAGAACCAAAAAAAGGGGGTAGGAACCAAAAAAACGGGCCCTGTTTCCTGGGTGACCCATTTAAGCGCGACACCGGGGGTAGGAAACAAAAAATAGGGGTAGGACCAAAAAAACGGGCCCTGTTTCCGGGGGGACCCATTTAAGAGCGACACCAGGGGTAGGAACCAAAAAACGGGGGTAGGAACCAAAAAAAACGGGCCCCCGTTTCCGGGGGGACCCATTTAAGCGCGACACCGGGGGTAGGAACCAAAAAACGGGGGTAGGAACCAAAAAAAACGGGCCCCGTTTCCGGGAGGACCCCTTTAAGCGCGACAACGGGGGTAGGAACCAAAAAACGGGGGTAGGAACCAAAAAAAACGGGCCACCGTTTCTGTGGGACACATTTAAGCGCGACACCTGGGGTAGGAACCAAAAAACGGGGGTAGGAACCAAAAAAAACGGGCCCCCGTTTCCGGGGGGACCCATTTAAGCGCGACACCGGGGGTAAGAACCAAAAAAAGGGGGTAGGAACCAAAAAAACGGGCCCATGTTTCCTGGGGGACCCATTTAAGCGCAACACCAGGGGTAGGAACCAAAAAACGGGTAGGAACCAAAAAAATGGGCCCCTGTTTCCGGGGGGGACCCATTTAAGAGCGACACCGGGGGTAGGAACTAAAAAACGGGGGCAGGAACCAAAAAAAGGGCCCCCGTTTCCGGGGGGACCCATTTAAGCGCGACACCGGGGTGGAACCAAAAAACGGGGGTAGGAACCAAAAAAAAACGGGCCCCCGTTTTTCGGGGGGACCCATTTAAGTGCAACACCTGGGGTAGGAACCAAAAACCGGGGGTAGGAACCAAAATAACGGGCCCCTGTTTCCTGGGGACCCATTTAAGCGCGACACCGGGGGTAGGAACCAAAAAAACGGGGGTAGGAACCAAAAAAACGGGCCCCCGTTTCCGGGGGGACACATTTAAGCGCGACAACCGGGGGTAGGAAACCAAAAAACGGGGGTAGGAACCAAAAAAACGGGCCCCCGTTTCCGGGGGGACCCATTTAAGCGTGAATCCGGGGGTAGGAACCAAAAAACGGGGGTAGGAACCAAAAAAACAGGCCCACGTTTCCGGGGGGGACCCATTTAAGCGCGACACCGGGGGTAGGAACCAAAAAAAGGGGGTAGGAACCAAAAAAACGGGCCCCCGTTTCCGGGGGGACCCATTTAAGCACGACACCGGGGGTAAGAACGAAAAAAAAGGGGGTAGGAACCAAAAAAACGGGCCCTGTTTCCTGGGGGACCCATTTAAGAGCGACACCGGGGGTAGGAACCAAAAAACAGGGGTAGGAACCAAAAAAACGGGCCCCTGTTTCCGGGGGGACCCATTTAAGCGCGACACCGGGGGTAGGAACCAAAAAACAAAGGGTAGGAACCAAAAAAACGGGCCCCCGTTTCCGGGAGGACCCCTTTAAGCGCGACAACGGGGGTAGGAACCAAAAAACGGGGTAGGAACCAAAAAAAACGGGCCCCCGTTCTGTGGGGACACATTTAAGCGCGACACCTGGGGTAGGAACCAAAAAAACGGGGGTAGGAACCAAAAAACGGGCCCCGTTTCCGGGGGGAACCATTTAAGCGCGACACCGGGGGTAGGAACCAAAAAACGGTGGTAGGAACCAAAAAAACGGGCCCCGTTTCCGGGGGGACCCATTTAAGCGCGACACCGGAGGTAGGAACCAAGAAACGGGGGTAGGAACCAAAAAAATGGGCCCCGTTTCCTGGGGGACCCATTTAAGCGCGACACCGGAGGTAGGAACAAAAAAAAGGGGGTAGGAACCAAAAAAACGGGCCCCCGTTTCCGGGGGGACCCATTTAAGCGCGACACCTGGGGTAGGAACCAAAAAACGGGGGTAGGAACCAAAAAAACGGGCCCCCGTTTCCGGGGGGAACCATTTAAGCGCGACACCGGGGTAGGAACCAAAAAACGGTGGTAGGAACCAAAAAAACGGGCCCCCGTTTCCGGGGTACCCATTTAAGCGCGACACCGGAGGTAGGAACCAAGAAACGGGGGTAGGAACCAAAAAACGGGCCCCCGTTTCCGGGGAGACCCATTTAAGCGGGACACCGAGGGTAAGAACCAAAAAAAGGGGATAGGAAACAAAGAAAACGGCCCCTGTTTCCTGGGGGACCCATTAAAGCGCGACACCGGGGGTAGGAACCAAAAAACAGGGGTAGGAACCAAAAAAACGGGCCCCTGTTTCCGGGGGGACCCATTTAAGAGCGACACCGGGGGTAGGAACCAAAAAACGGGGGTAGGAACCAAAAAAACGGGCCCCCGTTTCCGGGAGGACCCCTCTTAAGCGCGACAACGGGGTAGGAACCAAAAAACGGGGGTAGGAACCAAAAAAAAACGGGCCCCCGTTTCTGTGGGGACACATTTAAGCGCGACACCTGGGGTAGGAACCAAAAAACGGGGGTAGGAACCAAAAAAACGGGCCCCCGTTTCCGGGGGGAACCATTTAAGCGCGACCACCGTGGGTAGGAACCAAAAAACGGTGGTAGGAACCAAAAAACGGGCCCCCGTTTCCGGGGGGACCCATTTAAGCGCGACAACGGAGGTAGGAACAAGAAACGGGGGTAGGAACCAAAAAAAATGGGCCCAGTTTCCTGGGGGACCCATTGAAGCGCGACACCGGAGGTAGGAACAAAAAAAAGGGGGTAGGAACCAAAAAAACGGGCCCCCGTTTCCGGGGGGACCCATTTAAGCGCGACACCTGGGGTAGGAACCAAAAAACGGGGTAGGAACCAAAAAAACGGGCCCCCGTTTCCGGGGGGAACCATTTAAGCGCGACACCGGGGGTAGGAACCAAAAAACGGTTGTAGGAACCAAAAAAAACGGGCCCCCGTTTCCGGGGGGACCCATTTAAGCGCGACACCGGAGGTAGGAACCAAGAAACGGGGGTAGGAACCAAAAAAACGGGCCCCGTTTCCGGGGAGACCAATTTAAGCGCGACACCGAGGGTAAGAACCAAAAAAAGGGGGTAGGAACCAAAGAAACGGGCCCCTGTTTCCTGGGGGACCCATTAAAGCGCGACAACCGTTGGTAGGAACCAAAAAACAGGGGTAGGACCAAAAAAAACGGGCCCCTGTTTCCGGGGGGACCCATTTAAGAGCGACACCGGGGGTAGGAACCAAAAAACGGGGGTAGGAACCAAAAAAACGGGCCCCCGTTTCCGGGGGGACCCATTTAAGCGCGACACCGGGGGTAGGAACCAAAAACGGGGGTAGGAACCAAAAAAACGGGCCCCGTTTCCGGGGGGACCCATTTAAGCGCCGACACCGGGGGTAGGAACCAAAAAAAGGGGGTAGGAACCAAAAAACGGCCCCCGTTCCGGGGGGACCAATTTAAGCGTGACACCGGGGGTAAGAACCAAAAAAAGGGGGTAGGAACCAAAAAAAGGGGCCCCTGTTTCCTGGGGGACCCATTTTAAGCGCGACACCGGGGTAGGAAACGAAAAAACGGGGGGTAGGAACCAAAAAAACGGGCCCCCGTTTCCGGGGGACCCATTTAAGCGCGGACACCGGGGGTAGGAACCAAAACACGGGGGTAGGAACCAAAAAAACGGGCCCCCGTTTCCAGGGGGACCCATTTAAGCGCGACACCGGGGGTAGGAACCTAAAAACGGGGGTAGGAACCAAAAAAACTGGCCCCCGTTTCCGGGGGGACCCATTTTAAGCGCGACACCGGGGGTAGGAACCAAAAACGGGGGTAGGAACCAAAAAAACGGGCCCACGTTTCCGGAGGGACCCATTTAAGCGCGACACCGGGGGTAGGAACCAAAAAAAGGGGGTAGGAACCAAAAAAAGGGCCCCCGTTTCCGGGGGGACCAATTTAGCGCGACACCGGAGGTAAGAACCAAAAAAAGGGGGTAGGAACCAAAAAAAACGGGCCCCTGTTTCCTGGGGGACCCATTAAAGCGCGACACCGGGGGTAGGAACCAAAAAAAGGGGGTAGGAACCAAAAAAAACGGGCCCCTGTTTCCTGGGGGACCCATTTAAGAGCGACACCGGGGGTAGGAACCAAAAAACAGGGGTAGGAACCAAAAAAACGGGCCCCCGTTTCCGGGGGGACCATTTAAGCGCGACCACCGGGGGTAGGAACCAAAAAACGGGGGTAGGAACCAAAAAAACGGGCCCCCGTTTCCGGGGGGAACCATTTAAGCGCGACACCGGGGTAGGACCAAAAAAAGGGGGTAGGAACCAAAAAAACGGGCCCCTGTTTCCGGGGGGACCCATTTAAGCGCGACACCGGGGGTAAGAACCAAAAAAAGGGGTAGGAACCAAAAAAACGATCCCCTGTTTCCTGGGGGACCCATTTAAGCGCGACACCGGGGGTAGGAACCAAAAAACAGGGGTAGGAACCAAAAAAACGGGCCCCCGTTTCCGGGGGGACCCATTTAAGCGCGACACCGGGGGTAGGAACGAAAAAACGGGGGTAGGAACCAAAAAAACGGGCCCCCGTTTCCGGGGGGACCCATTTAAGCGCGACACCGGGGGTAGGAACCAAAAAAAGGGGGTAGGAACCAAAAAAACGGGCCCCCGTTTCCGGGGGGACCCATTTAAGCGCGACACCGGAGGTAGGAACCAAGAAACGGGGGTAGGAACCAAAAAAACGGGCCCCCGTTTCCTGGGAGACCAATTTAAGCGCGACACCGAGGGTAAGAACCAAAAAAAGGGGGTAGGAACCAAAGAAACGGGCCCCTGTTTCCTGGGGGACCCATTAAAGCGCGACACCGGGGGTAGGAACCAAAAAACAGGGGTAGGAACCAAAAAAACGGGCCCCTGTTTCCGGGGGGACCCATTTAAGAGCGACACCGGGGGTAGGAACCAAAAAACGGGGGTAGGAACCAAAAAAACGGTCCCCCGTTTCCGCGGGGACCCATTTAAGCGCGACACCGGGGGTAGGAACCAAAAAACGGGGGTAGGAACCAAAAAAACGGGCCCCCGTTTCCGGGGGGACCCATTTAAGCGCGACACCGGGGGTAGGAACCAAAAAAAGGGGGTAGGAACCAAAAAAACGGGCCCCCGTTTCCGGGGGGACCCATTTAAGCGCGACACCGAGGGTAAGAACCAAAAAAAGGGGATAGGAACCAAAGAAACGGGCCCCTGTTTCCTGGGGGACCCATTAAAGCGCGACACCGGGGGTAGGAACCAAAAAACAGGTGTAGGAACCAAAAAAACGGGCCCCTGTTTCCGGGGGGACCCATTTAAGAGCGACACCGGGGGTAGGAACCAAAAAACGGGGGTAGGAACCAAAAAAACGGGCCCCCGTTTCCGGGAGGACCCCTTTAAGCGCGACAACGGGGGTAGGAACCAAAAAACGGGGGTAGGAACCAAAAAAAAACGGGCCCCCGTTTCTGTGGGGACACATTTAAGCGCGACACCTGGGGTAGGAACCAAAAAACGGGGGTAGGAACCAAAAAAACGGGCCCCCGTTTCCGGGGGGACCCATTTAAGCGCGACACCGGGGGTAAGAACCAAAAAAAGGGGCTAGGAACCAAAAAAAAGGGCCCATGTTTCCTGGGGGACCCATTTAAGCGCAACACCAGGGGTAGGAACCAAAAAACGGGTAGGAACCAAAAAAATGGGCCCCTGTTTCCGGGGGGACCCATTTAAGAGCGACACCGGGGGTAGGAACTAAAAAACGGGGGCAGGAACCAAAAAAACGGGCCCCCGTTTCCGGGGGGACCCATTTAAGCACGACACCGGGGGTAGGAACCAAAAAACGGGGGTAGGAACCAAAAAAACGGGCCCCCGTTTTTCGGGGGGACCCATTTAAGTGCAACACCGGGGGTAGGAACCAAAAACCGGGGGTAGGAACCAAAAAAACGGGCCCCTGTTTCCTGGGGGACCCATTTAAGCGCGACACCGGGGGTAGGAACCAAAAAACGGGGGTAGGAACCAAAAAAACGGGCCCCCGTTTCCGGGGGGACCCATTTAAGAGCGACACCGGGGGTAGGAACCAAAAAACGGGGGTAGGAACCAAAAAAACGGGCCCCCGTTTCCGGGAGGACCCCTTTAAGCGCGACAACGGGGGTAGGAACTAAAAAACGGGGGTAGGAACCAAAAAAAAACGGGACCCCGTTTCTGTGGGGACACATTTAAGCGCGACACCTGGGGTAGGAACCAAAAAACGGGGGTAGGAACCAAAAAAACGGGCCCCCGTTTCCGGGGGGAACCATTTAAGCGCGACACCGTGGGTAGGAACCAAAAAACGGTGGTAGGAACCAAAAAAACGGGCCCCCGTTTCCGGGGGGACCCATTTAAGCGCGACAACGGAGGTAGGAACCAAGAAACGGGGGTAAGAACCAAAAAAATGGGCCCCGTTTCCTGGGGGACCCATTGAAGCGCGACACCGGAGGTAGGAACAAAAAAAAGGGGGTAGGAACCAAAAAAACGGGCCCCCGTTTCCAGGGGGACCCATTTAAGCGCGACACCTGGGGTAGGAACCAAAAAACGGGGGTAGGAACCAAAAAAACGGGCCCCCGTTTCCGGGGGGAACCATTTAAGCGCGACACCGGGGGTAGGAACCAAAAAACGGTGGTAGGAACCAAAAAAACGGGCCCCCGTTTCCGGGGGGACCCATTTAAGCGCGACACCGGAGGTAGGAACCAAGAAACGGGGGTAGGAACCAAAAAAACGGGCCCCCGTTTCCGGGGAGACCAATTTAAGCGCGACACCGAGGGTAAGAACCAAAAAAAGGGGGTAGGAACCAAAGAAACGGGCCCCTGTTTCCTGGGGGACCCATTAAAGCGCGACACCGGTGGTAGGAACCAAAAAACAGGGGTAGGAACCAAAAAAAACGGGCCCCTGTTTCCGGGGGGACCCATTTAAGAGCGACACCGGGGGTAGGAACCAAAAAACGGGGGTAGGAACCAAAAAAACGGGCCCCCGTTTCCGGGGGGACCCATTTAAGCGCGACACCGGGGGTAGGAACCAAAAAACGGGGGTAGGAACCAAAAAAACGGGCCCCCGTTTCCGGGGGGACCCATTTAAGCGCGACACCGGGGGTAGGAACCAAAAAAAGGGGGTAGGAACCAAAAAAACGGGCCCCCGTTTCCGGGGGGACCCATTTAAGCGTGACACCGGGGGTAAGAACCAAAAAAAGGGGGTAGGAACCAAAAAAAGGGGCCCCTGTTTCCTGGGGGACCCATTTAAGCGCGACACCGGGGGTAGGAACGAAAAAACGGGGGTAGGAACCAAAAAAACGGGCCCCCGTTTCCGGGGGGACTCATTTAAGCGCGACACCGGGGGTAGGAACCAAAACACGGGGGTAGGAACCAAAAAAACGGGCCCCCGTTTCCAGGGGGACCCATTTAAGCGCGACACCGGGGGTAGGAACCAAAAAAACGGGGGTAGGAACCAAAAAAACTGGCCCCCGTTTCCGGGGGGACCCATTTAAGCGCGACACCGGGGGTAGGAACCAAAAAACGGGGGTAGGAACCAAAAAAACGGGCCCACGTTTCCGGAGGGACCCATTTAAGCGCGACACCGGGGGTAGGAACCAAAAAAAGGGGGTAGGAACCAAGGAAACGGGCCCCCGTTTCCGGGGGGACCAATTTAAGCGCGACACCGGAGGTAAGAACCAAAAAAAGGGGGTAGGAACCAAAAAAACGGGCCCCTGTTTCCTGGGGGACCCATTAAAGCGCGACACCGGGGGTAGGAACCAAAAAACAGGGGTAGGAACCAAAAAAACGGGCCCCTGTTTCAAGGGGGACCCATTTAAGAGCGACACCGGGGGTAGGAACCAAAAAAAGGGGGTAGGAACCAAAAAAAACGGGCCCCTGTTTCCTGGGGGACCCATTTAAGAGCGACACCGGGGGTAGGAACCAAAAAACAGGGGTAGGAACCAAAAAAACGGGCCCCCGTTTCCGGGGGGACCCATTTAAGCGCGACACCGGGGGTAGGAACCAAAAAACGGGGGTAGGAACCAAAAAAACGGGCCCCCGTTTCCGGGGGGACCCATTTAAGCGCGACACCGGGGGTAGGAACCAAAAAAAGGGGGTAGGAACCAAAAAAATGGGCCCCTGTTTCCGGGGGGACCCATTTAAGCGCGACACCGGGGGTAAGAACCAAAAAAAGGGGGTAGGAACCAAAAAAACGATCCCCTGTTTCCTGGGGGACCCATTTAAGCGCGACACCGGGGGTAGGAACCAAAAAACAGGGGTAGGAACCAAAAAAACGGGCCCCCGTTTCCGGGGGGACCCATTTAAGCGCGACACCGGGGGTAGGAACGAAAAAACGGGGGTAGGAACCAAAAAAACGGGCCCCCGTTTCCGGGGGGACCCATTTAAGCGCGACACCGGGGGTAGGAACCAAAAAAAGGGGGTAGGAACCAAAGAAACGGGCCCCTGTTTCCTGGGGGACCCATTAAAGCGCGACACCGGGGGTAGGAACCAAAAAACAGGTGTAGGAACCAAAAAAACGGGCCCCTGTTTCCGGGGGGACCCATTTAAGAGCGACACCGGGGGTAGGAACCAAAAAACGGGGGTAGGAACCAAAAAAACGGGCCCCCGTTTCCGGGAGGACCCCTTTAAGCGCGACAACGGGGGTAGGAACCAAAAAACGGGGGTAGGAACCAAAAAAAAAACGGGCCCCCGTTTCTGTGGGGACACATTTAAGCGCGACACCTGGGGTAGGAACCAAAAAACGGGGGTAGGAACCAAAAAAACGGGCCCCCGTTTCCGGGGGGACCCATTTAAGCGCGACACCGGGGGTAAGAACCAAAAAAAGGGGCTAGGAACCAAAAAAAAGGGCCCATGTTTCCTGGGGGACCCATTTAAGCGCAACACCAGGGGTAGGAACCAAAAAACGGGTAGGAACCAAAAAAATGGGCCCCTGTTTCCGGGGGGACCCATTTAAGAGCGACACCGGGGGTAGGAACAAAAAACCGGGGCAGGAACCAAAAAAACGGGCCCCCGTTTCCGGGGGGACCCATTTAAGCACGACACCGGGGGTAGGAACCAAAAAACGGGGGTAGGAACCAAAAAAACGGGCCCCCGTTTTTCGGGGGGACCCATTTAAGTGCAACACCGGGGGTAGGAACCAAAAACCGGGGGTAGGAACCAAAAAAACGGGCCCCTGTTTCCTGGGGGACCCATTTAAGCGCGACACCGGGGGTAGGAACCAAAAAACGGGGGTAGGAACCAAAAAAACGGGCCCCCGTTTCCGGGGGGACCCATTTAAGAGCGACACCGGGGGTAGGAACCAAAAAACGGGGGTAGGAACCAAAAAAACGGGCCCCCGTTTCCGGGAGGACCCCTTTAAGCGCGACAACGGGGGTAGGAACTAAAAAACGGGGGTAGGAACCAAAAAAAAACGGGACCCCGTTTCTGTGGGGACACATTTAAGCGCGACACCTGGGGTAGGAACCAAAAAACGGGGGTAGGAACCAAAAAAACGGGCCCCCGTTTCCGGGGGGAACCATTTAAGCGCGACACCGTGGGTAGGAACCAAAAAACGGTGGTAGGAACCAAAAAAACGGGCCCCCGTTTCCGGGGGGACCCATTTAAGCGCGACAACGGAGGTAGGAACCAAGAAACGGGGGTAAGAACCAAAAAAATGGGCCCCGTTTCCTGGGGGACCCATTGAAGCGCGACACCGGAGGTAGGAACAAAAAAAAGGGGGTAGGAACCAAAAAAACGGGCCCCCGTTTCCAGGGGGACCCATTTAAGCGCGACACCTGGGGTAGGAACCAAAAAACGGGGGTAGGAACCAAAAAAACGGGCCCCCGTTTCCGGGGGGAACCATTTAAGCGCGACACCGGGGGTAGGAACCAAAAAACGGTGGTAGGAACCAAAAAAACGGGCCCCCGTTTCCGGGGGGACCCATTTAAGCGCGACACCGGAGGTAGGAACCAAGAAACGGGGGTAGGAACCAAAAAAACGGGCCCCCGTTTCCGGGGAGACCAATTTAAGCGCGACACCGAGGGTAAGAACCAAAAAAAAGGGGGTAGGAACCAAAGAAACGGGCCCCTGTTTCCTGGGGGACCCATTAAAGCGCGACACCGGTGGTAGGAACCAAAAAACAGGGGTAGGAACCAAAAAAAACGGGCCCCTGTTTCCGGGGGGACCCATTTAAGAGCGACACCGGGGGTAGGAACCAAAAAACGGGGGTAGGAACCAAAAAAACGGGCCCCCGTTTCCGGGGGGACCCATTTAAGCGCGACACCGGGGGTAGGAACCAAAAAACGGGGGTAGGAACCAAAAAAACGGGCCCCCGTTTCCGGGGGGACCCATTTAAGCGCGACACCGGGGGTAGGAACCAAAAAAAGGGGGTAGGAACCAAAAAAACGGGCCCCCGTTTCCGGGGGGACCCATTTAAGCGTGACACCGGGGGTAAGAACCAAAAAAAGGGGGTAGGAACCAAAAAAAGGGGCCCCTGTTTCCTGGGGGACCCATTTAAGCGCGACACCGGGGGTAGGAACGAAAAAACGGGGGTAGGAACCAAAAAAACGGGCCCCCGTTTCCGGGGGGAATCATTTAAGCGCGACACCGGGGGTAGGAACCAAAACACGGGGGTAGGAACCAAAAAAACGGGCCCCCGTTTCCAGGGGGACCCATTTAAGCGCGACACCGGGGGTAGGAACCAAAAAACGGGGGTAGGAACCAAAAAAACTGGCCCCCGTTTCCGGGGGGACCCATTTAAGCGCGACACCGGGGGTAGGAACCAAAAAACGGGGGTAGGAACCAAAAAAACGGGCCCACGTTTCCGGAGGGACCCATTTAAGCGCGACACCGGGGGTAGGAACCAAAAAAAGGGGGTAGGAACCAAAAAAACGGGCCCCCGTTTCCGGGGGGACCAATTTAAGCGCGACACCGGAGGTAAGAACCAAAAAAAGGGGGTAGGAACCAAAAAAACGGGCCCCTGTTTCCTGGGGGACCCATTAAAGCGCGACACCGGGGGTAGGAACCAAAAAACAGGGGTAGGAACCAAAAAAACGGGCCCCTGTTTCAAGGGGGACCCATTTAAGAGCGACACCGGGGGTAGGAACCAAAAAAAGGGGGTAGGAACCAAAAAAAACGGGCCCCTGTTTCCTGGGGGACCCATTTAAGAGCGACACCGGGGGTAGGAACCAAAAAACAGGGGTAGGAACCAAAAAAACGGGCCCCCGTTTCCGGGGGGACCCATTTAAGCGCGACACCGGGGGTAGGAACCAAAAAACGGGGGTAGGAACCAAAAAAACGGGCCCCCGTTTCCGGGGGGACCCATTTAAGCGCGACACCGGGGGTAGGAACCAAAAAAAGGGGGTAGGAACCAAAAAAATGGGCCCCTGTTTCCGGGGGGACCCATTTAAGCGCGACACCGGGGGTAAGAACCAAAAAAAGGGGGTAGGAACCAAAAAAACGATCCCCTGTTTCCTGGGGGACCCATTTAAGCGCGACACCGGGGGTAGGAACCAAAAAACAGGGGTAGGAACCAAAAAAACGGGCCCCCGTTTCCGGGGGGACCCATTTAAGCGCGACACCGGGGGTAGGAACGAAAAAACGGGGGTAGGAACCAAAAAAACGGGCCCCCGTTTCCGGGGGGACCCATTTAAGCGCGACACCGGGGGTAGGAACCAAAAAAAGGGGGTAGGAACCAAAGAAACGGGCCCCTGTTTCCTGGGGGACCCATTAAAGCGCGACACCGGGGGTAGGAACCAAAAAACAGGTGTAGGAACCAAAAAAACGGGCCCCTGTTTCCGGGGGGACCCATTTAAGAGCGACACCGGGGGTAGGAACCAAAAAACGGGGGTAGGAACCAAAAAAACGGGCCCCCGTTTCCGGGAGGACCCCTTTAAGCGCGACAACGGGGGTAGGAACCAAAAAACGGGGGTAGGAACCAAAAAAAAACGGGCCCCCGTTTCTGTGGGGACACATTTAAGCGCGACACCTGGGGTAGGAACCAAAAAACGGGGGTAGGAACCAAAAAAACGGGCCCCCGTTTCCGGGGGGACCCATTTAAGCGCGACACCGGGGGTAAGAACCAAAAAAAGGGGCTAGGAACCAAAAAAAAGGGCCCATGTTTCCTGGGGGACCCATTTAAGCGCAACACCAGGGGTAGGAACCAAAAAACGGGTAGGAACCAAAAAAATGGGCCCCTGTTTCCGGGGGGACCCATTTAAGAGCGACACCGGGGGTAGGAACAAAAAACCGGGGCAGGAACCAAAAAAACGGGCCCCCGTTTCCGGGGGGACCCATTTAAGCACGACACCGGGGGTAGGAACCAAAAAACGGGGGTAGGAACCAAAAAAACGGGCCCCCGTTTTTCGGGGGGACCCATTTAAGTGCAACACCGGGGGTAGGAACCAAAAACCGGGGGTAGGAACCAAAAAAACGGGCCCCTGTTTCCTGGGGGACACATTTAAGCGCGACACCGGGGGTAGGAACCAAAAAACGGGGGTAGGAACCAAAAAAACGGGCCCCCGTTTCCGGGGGGACCCATTTAAGAGCGACACCGGGGGTAGGAACCAAAAAACGGGGGTAGGAACCAAAAAAACGGGCCCCCGTTTCCGGGAGGACCCCTTTAAGCGCGACAACGGGGGTAGGAACCAAAAAACGGGGGTAGGAACCAAAAAAAAACGGGACCCCGTTTCTGTGGGGACACATTTAAGCGCGACACCTGGGGTAGGAACCAAAAAACGGGGGTAGGAACCAAAAAAACGGGCCCCCGTTTCCGGGGGGAACCATTTAAGCGCGACACCGTGGGTAGGAACCAAAAAACGGTGGTAGGAACCAAAAAAACGGGCCCCCGTTTCCGGGGGGACCCATTTAAGCGCGACAACGGAGGTAGAAACCAAGAAACGGGGGTAGGAACCAAAAAAATGGGCCCCGTTTCCTGGGGGACCCATTGAAGCGCGACACCGGAGGTAGGAACAAAAAAAAGGGGGTAGGAACCAAAAAAACGGGCCCCCGTTTCCAGGGGGACCCATTTAAGCGCGACACCTGGGGTAGGAACCAAAAAACGGGGGTAGGAACCAAAAAAACGGGCCCCCGTTTCCGGGGGGAACCATTTAAGCGCGACACCGGGGGTAGGAACCAAAAAACGGTGGTAGGAACCAAAAAAACGGGCCCCCGTTTCCGGGGGGACCCATTTAAGCGCGACACCGGAGGTAGGAACCAAGAAACGGGGGTAGGAACCAAAAAAACGGGCCCCCGTTTCCGGGGAGACCAATTTAAGCGCGACACCGAGGGTAAGAACCAAAAAAAGGGGGTAGGAACCAAAGAAACGGGCCCCTGTTTCCTGGGGGACCCATTAAAGCGCGACACCGGTGGTAGGAACCAAAAAACAGGGGTAGGAACCAAAAAAAAACGGGCCCCTGTTTCCGGGGGGACCCATTTAAGAGCGACACCGGGGGTAGGAACCAAAAAACGGGGGTAGGAACCAAAAAAACGGGCCCCCGTTTCCGGGGGGACCCATTTAAGCGCGACACCGGGGGTAGGAACCAAAAAACGGGGGTAGGAACCAAAAAAACGGGCCCCCGTTTCCGGGGGGACCCATTTAAGCGCGACACCGGGGGTAGGAACCAAAAAAAGGGGGTAGGAACCAAAAAAACGGGCCCCCGTTTCCGGGGGGACCCATTTAAGCGTGACACCGGGGGTAAGAACCAAAAAAAGGGGGTAGGAACCAAAAAAAGGGGCCCCTGTTTCCTGGGGGACCCATTTAAGCGCGACACTGGGGGTAGGAACGAAAAAACGGGGGTAGGAACCAAAAAAACGGGCCCCCGTTTCCGGGGGGACCCATTTAAGCGCGACACCGGGGGTAGGAACCAAAACACGGGGGTAGGAACCAAAAAAACGGGCCCCCGTTTCCAGGGGGACCCATTTAAGCGCGACACCGGGGGTAGGAACCAAAAAACGGGGGTAGGAACCAAAAAAACTGGCCCCCGTTTCCGGGGGGACCCATTTAAGCGCGACACCGGGGGTAGGAACCAAAAAAGGGGGTAGGAACCAAAAAAACGGGCCCACGTTTCCGGAGGACCCATTTAAGCGCGACACCGGGGGTAGGAACCAAAAAAAGGGGGTAGGAACCAAAAAAACGGGCCCCCGTTTCCGGGGGGACCAATTTAAGCGCGACACCGGAGGTAAGAACCAAAAAAAGGGGGTAGGAACCAAAAAAACGGGCCCCTGTTTCCTGGGGGACCCATTAAAGCGCGACACCGGGGGTAGGAACCAAAAAACAGGGGTAGGAACCAAAAAAACGGGCCCCTGTTTCAAGGGGGACCCATTTAAGAGCGACACCGGGGGTAGGAACCAAAAAAAGGGGGTAGGAACCAAAAAAAACGGGCCCCTGTTTCCTGGGGGACCCATTTAAGAGCGACACCGGGGGTAGGAACCAAAAAACAGGGGTAGGAACCAAAAAAACGGGCCCCCGTTTCCGGGGGGACCCATTTAAGCGCGACACCGGGGGTAGGAACCAAAAAACGGGGGTAGGAACCAAAAAAACGGGCCCCCGTTTCCGGGGGGACCCATTTAAGCGCGACACCGGGGGTAGGAACCAAAAAAAGGGGGTAGGAACCAAAAAAACGGGCCCCTGTTTCCGGGGGGACCCATTTAAGCGCGACACCGGGGGTAAGAACCAAAAAAAGGGGGTAGGAACCAAAAAAACGATCCCCTGTTTCCTGGGGGACCCATTTAAGCGCGACACCGGGGGTAGGAACCAAAAAACAGGGGTAGGAACCAAAAAAACGGGCCCCCGTTTCCGGGGGGACCCATTTAAGCGCGACACCGGGGGTAGGAACCAAAAAACGGGGGTAGGAACCAAAAAAACGGGCCCCCGTTTCCGGGGGGACCCATTTAAGCGCGACACCGGGGGTAGGAACCAAAAAAAGGGGGTAGGAACCAAAACAACGGGCCCCCGTTTCCGGGGGGACCCATTTAAGCGCGACACCGGAGGTAGGAACCAAGAAACGGGGGTAGGAACCAAAAAAACGGGCCCCCGTTTCCTGGGAGACCAATTTAAGCGCGACACCGAGGGTAAGAACCAAAAAAAGGGGGTAGGAACCAAAGAAACGGGCCCCTGTTTCCTGGGGGACCCATTAAAGCGCGACACCGGTGGTAGGAACCAAAAAACAGGGGTAGGAACCAAAAAAACGGGCCCCTGTTTCCGGGGGGACCCATTTAAGAGCGACACCGGGGGTAGGAACCAAAAAACGGGGGTAGGAACCAAAAAAAACGGTCCCCCGTTTCCGCGGGGACCCATTTAAGCGCGACACCGGGGGTAGGAACCAAAAAACGGGGGTAGGAACCAAAAAAACGGGCCCCCGTTTCCGGGGGGACCCATTTAAGCGCGACACCGGTGGTAGGAACCAAAAAAAGGGGGTAGGAACCAAAAAAACGGGCCCCCGTTTCCGGGGGGACCCATTTAAGCGCGACACCGGGGGTAAGAACCAAAAAAAGGGGGTAGGAACCAAAAAAAGGGGCCCCTGTTTCCTGGGGGACAAATTTAAGCGCGACACCGGGGGTAGGAACCAAAAAACAGGGGTAGGAACCAAAAAAACGGGCCCCCGTTTCCGGGGGGACCCATTTAAGCGCGACACCGGAGGTAGGAACCAAGAAACGGGGGTAGGAACCAAAAAAATGGGCCCCGTTTCCTGGGGGACCCATTTAAGCGCGACACCGGAGGTAGGAACAAAAAAAAGGGGGTAGGAACCAAAAAAAACGGGCCCCCGTTTCGGGGGGACCCATTTAAGCGCGACACCGGGGGTAGGAACCAAAAAACGGGGGTAGGAACCAAAAAAACGGGCCCCCGTTTCCGGGGGGAACCATTTAAGCGCGACACCGGGGGTAGGAACCAAAAAACGGTGGTAGGAACCAAAAAAACGGGCCCCCGTTTCCGGGGGGACCCATTTAAGCGCGACACCGGAGGTAGGAACCAAGAAAAGGGGGTAGGAACCAAAAAAACGGGCCCCCGTTTCCGGGGAGACCCATTTAAGCGCGACACCGAGGGTAAGAACCAAAAAAAGGGGATAGGAACCAAAGAAACGGGCCCCTGTTTCCTGGGGGACCCATTAAAGCGCGACACCGGGGGTAGGAACCAAAAAACAGGGGTAGGAACCAAAAAAACGGGCCCCTGTTTCCGGGGGGACCCATTTAAGAGCGACACCGGGGGTAGGAACCAAAAAACGGGGGTAGGAACCAAAAAAACGGGCCCCCGTTTCCGGGAGGACCCCTTTAAGCGCTACAACGGGGGGAGGAACCAAAAAACGGGGGTAGGAACCAAAAAAATGGGCCCCATTTCCTGGGGGACCCATTTAAGCGCGACACCGGAGGTAGGAACCAAAAAAAGGGGGTAGGAACCAAAGAAACGGGCCCCTGTTTCCTGGGGGACCCATTAAAGAACGACACAGGGGTAGGAACCAAAAAACAGGGGTAGGAACCAAAAAAACGGGCCCCTGTTTCCGGGGGGACCCATTTAAGAGCGACACAGGGGGTAGGAACCAAAAAACGGAGGTACGAACCAAAAAAACGGGCCCCCGTTTCCGGGGGGAACCATTTAAGCGCGACACCGGGGGTAGGAACCAAAAAACGGGGGTAGGAACCAAAAAAACGGGCCCCCGTTTCCGGGGGGACCCATTTAAGCGCGACACCGGTGGTAGGAACCAAAAAACGGGGGTAGGAACCAAAAAAACGGGCCCCCGTTTCCGGGGGGATCCATTTAAGCGCGACACCGGGGGTAGGAACCAAAAAACGGGGGTAGGAACCAAAAAAACGGGCCCCCTTTTCCGGGGGGACCCATTTAAGCGCGACACCGGGGGTAGGAACCAAAAAACGGGCCCCCGTTTCCGGGGGGACCCATTTAAGCGCGACACCGGAGGTAGGAACCAAAAAACGGGGGTAGGAACCAAAAAAACGGGCCCCCGTTTCCTGGGGGACCCATTTAAGCGCGACACCGGGGGTAGGAACCAAAAAACGGGGGTAGGAACCAAAAAAATGGGCCCCATTTCCTGGGGGACCCATTTAAGCGCGACACCGGAGGTAGGAACCAAAAAAAGGGGGTAGGAACCAAAGAAACGGGCCCCTGTTTCCTGGGGGACCCATTAAAGAACGACACAGGGGTAGGAACCAAAAAACAGGGGTAGGAACCAAAAAAACGGGCCCCTGTTTCCGGGGGGACCCATTTAAGAGCGACACAGGGGGTAGGAACCAAAAAACGGAGGTACGAACCAAAAAAACGGGCCCCCGTTTCCGGGGGGACCCATTTAAGCGCGACACCGGGGGTAGGAACCAAAAAACGGGGGTAGGAACCAAAAAAACGGGCCCCCGTTTCCGGGGGGACCCATTTAAGCGCGACACAGGGGGTAGGAACCAAAAAACGGGGGTAGGAACCAAAAAAACAGGCCCCCGTTTCCGGAGGGACCCATTTAAGCGCGACACCGGGGGTAGGAACCAAAAAAAGGGGGTAGGAACCAAAAAAACGGGCCCCCGTTTCCGGGGGGACCCATTTAAGCGCGACACCGGAGGTAGGAACTAAGAAACGGGGGTAGGAACCAAAAAAACGGGCCCCTGTTTCCAGGGGGACCCATTTAAGCGCGACACCGGGGGTAGGAACCAAAAAACGGGGGTAGGAACCAAAAAAACGGGCCCCCGTTTCCTGGGGGACCCATTTAAGCGCGACACCGGGGGTAGGAACCAAAAAACGGGGTTAGGAACCAAAAAAATGGGCCCCATTTCCTGGGGGACCCATTTAAGCGCGACACCGGAGGTAGGAACCAAAAAAAGGGGGTAGGAACCAAAAAAAACGGGCCCCCGTTTCCAGGGGGACCCATTTAAGCGCGACACCGGGGGTAAGAACCAAAAAAAGGGGGTAGGAACCAAAAAAAGGGGCCCCTGTTTCCTGGGGGACAAATTTAAGCGCGACACCGGGGGTAGGAACCAAAAAACAGGGGTAGGAACCAAAAAAACGGGCCCCCGTTTCCGGGGGGACCCATTTAAGCGCGACACCGGAGGTAGGAACCAAGAAACGGGGGTAGGAACCAAAAAAATGGGCCCCGTTTCCTGGGGGACCCATTTAAGCGCGACACCGGAGGTAGGAACAAAAAAAAGGGGGTAGGAACCAAAAAAAACGGGCCCCCGTTTCCGGGGAGACCCATTTAAGCGCGACACCGAGGGTAAGAACCAAAAAAAGGGGATAGGAACCAAAGAAACGGGCCCCTGTTTCCTGGGGGACCCATTAAAGCGCGACACCGGGGGTAGGAACCAAAAAACAGGGGTAGGAACCAAAAAAACGGGCCCCTGTTTCCGGGGGGACCCATTTAAGAGCGACACCGGGGGTAGGAACCAAAAAACGGGGGTAGGAACCAAAAAAACGGGCCCCCGTTTCCGGGAGGACCCCTTTAAGCGCGACAACGGGGGTAGGAACCAAAAAACGGGGGTAGGAACCAAAAAAATGGGCCCCATTTCCTGGGGGACCCATTTAAGCGCGACACCGGAGGTAGGAACCAAAAAAAGGGGGTAGGAACCAAAGAAACGGGCCCCTGTTTCCTGGGGGACCCATTAAAGAACGACACAGGGGTAGGAACCAAAAAACAGGGGTAGGAACCAAAAAAACGGGCCCCTGTTTCCGGGGGGACCCATTTAAGAGCGACACAGGGGGTAGGAACCAAAAAACGGAGGTACGAACCAAAAAAACGGGCCCCCGTTCCCGGGGGGAACCATTTAAGCGCGACACCGGGGGTAGGAACCAAAAAACGGGGGTAGGAACCAAAAAAACGGGCCCCCGTTTCCGGGGGGACCCATTTAAGCGCGACACCGGTGGTAGGAACCAAAAAACGGGGGTAGGAACCAAAAAAACGGGCCCCCGTTTCCGGGGGGATCCATTTAAGCGCGACACCGGGGGTAGGAACCAAAAAACGGGGGTAGGAACCAAAAAAACGGGCCCCCTTTTCCGGGGGGACCCATTTAAGCGCGACACCGGGGGTAGGAACCAAAAAACGGGCCCCCGTTTCCGGGGGGACCCATTTAAGCGCGACACCGGAGGTAGGAACCAAGAAAAGGGGGTAGGAACCAAAAAAACGGGCCCCCGTTTCCGGGGAGACCCATTTAAGCGCGACACCGAGGGTAAGAACCAAAAAAAGGGGATAGGAACCAAAGAAACGGGCCCCTGTTTCCTGGGGGACCCATTAAAGCGCGACACCGGGGGTAGGAACCAAAAAACAGGGGTAGGAACCAAAAAAACGGGCCCCTGTTTCCGGGGGGACCCATTTAAGAGCGACACCGGGGGTAGGAACCAAAAAACGGGGGTAGGAACCAAAAAAACGGGCCCCCGTTTCCGGGAGGACCCCTTTAAGCGCTACAACGGGGGGAGGAACCAAAAAACGGGGGTAGGAACCAAAAAAATGGGCCCCATTTCCTGGGGGACCCATTTAAGCGCGACACCGGAGGTAGGAACCAAAAAAAGGGGGTAGGAACCAAAGAAACGGGCCCCTGTTTCCTGGGGGACCCATTAAAGAACGACACAGGGGTAGGAACCAAAAAACAGGGGTAGGAACCAAAAAAACGGGCCCCTGTTTCCGGGGGGACCCATTTAAGAGCGACACAGGGGGTAGGAACCAAAAAACGGAGGTACGAACCAAAAAAACGGGCCCCCGTTTCCGGGGGGAACCATTTAAGCGCGACACCGGGGGTAGGAACCAAAAAACGGGGGTAGGAACCAAAAAAACGGGCCCCCGTTTCCGGGGGGACCCATTTAAGCGCGACACCGGTGGTAGGAACCAAAAAACGGGGGTAGGAACCAAAAAAACGGGCCCCCGTTTCCGGGGGGATCCATTTAAGCGCGACACCGGGGGTAGGAACCAAAAAACGGGGGTAGGAACCAAAAAAACGGGCCCCCTTTTCCGGGGGGACCCATTTAAGCGCGACACCGGGGGTAGGAACCAAAAAACGGGCCCCCGTTTCCGGGGGGACCCATTTAAGCGCGACACCGGAGGTAGGAACCAAAAAACGGGGGTAGGAACCAAAAAAACGGGCCCCCGTTTCCTGGGGGACCCATTTAAGCGCGACACCGGGGGTAGGAACCAAAAAACGGGGGTAGGAACCAAAAAAATGGGCCCCATTTCCTGGGGGACCCATTTAAGCGCGACACCGGAGGTAGGAACCAAAAAAAGGGGGTAGGAACCAAAGAAACGGGCCCCTGTTTCCTGGGGGACCCATTAAAGAACGACACAGGGGTAGGAACCAAAAAACAGGGGTAGGAACCAAAAAAACGGGCCCCTGTTTCCGGGGGGACCCATTTAAGAGCGACACAGGGGGTAGGAACCAAAAAACGGAGGTACGAACCAAAAAAACGGGCCCCCGTTTCCGGGGGGACCCATTTAAGCGCGACACCGGGGGTAGGAACCAAAAAACGGGGGTAGGAACCAAAAAAACGGGCCCCCGTTTCCGGGGGGACCCATTTAAGCGCGACACAGGGGGTAGGAACCAAAAAACGGGGGTAGGAACCAAAAAAACAGGCCCCCGTTTCCGGAGGGACCCATTTAAGCGCGACACCGGGGGTAGGAACCAAAAAAAGGGGGTAGGAACCAAAAAAACGGGCCCCCGTTTCCGGGGGGACCCATTTAAGCGCGACACCGGAGGTAGGAACTAAGAAACGGGGGTAGGAACCAAAAAAACGGGCCCCTGTTTCCAGGGGGACCCATTTAAGCGCGACACCGGGGGTAGGAACCAAAAAACGGGGGTAGGAACCAAAAAAACGGGCCCCCGTTTCCTGGGGGACCCATTTAAGCGCGACACCGGGGGTAGGAACCAAAAAACGGGGTTAGGAACCAAAAAAATGGGCCCCATTTCCTGGGGGACCCATTTAAGCGCGACACCGGAGGTAGGAACCAAAAAAAGGGGGTAGGAACCAAAAAAACGGGCCCCCGTTTCCAGGGGGACCCATTTAAGCGCGACACCGGGGGTAAGAACCAAAAAAAGGGGGTAGGAACCAAAAAAAGGGGCCCCTGTTTCCTGGGGGACAAATTTAAGCGCGACACCGGGGGTAGGAACCAAAAAACAGGGGTAGGAACCAAAAAAACGGGCCCCCGTTTCCGGGGGGACCCATTTAAGCGCGACACCGGAGGTAGGAACCAAGAAACGGGGGTAGGAACCAAAAAAATGGGCCCCGTTTCCTGGGGGACCCATTTAAGCGCGACACCGGAGGTAGGAACAAAAAAAAGGGGGTAGGAACCAAAAAAAACGGGCCCCCGTTTCCGGGGAGACCCATTTAAGCGCGACACCGAGGGTAAGAACCAAAAAAAGGGGATAGGAACCAAAGAAACGGGCCCCTGTTTCCTGGGGGACCCATTAAAGCGCGACACCGGGGGTAGGAACCAAAAAACAGGGGTAGGAACCAAAAAAACGGGCCCCTGTTTCCGGGGGGACCCATTTAAGAGCGACACCGGGGGTAGGAACCAAAAAACGGGGGTAGGAACCAAAAAAACGGGCCCCCGTTTCCGGGAGGACCCCTTTAAGCGCGACAACGGGGGTAGGAACCAAAAAACGGGGGTAGGAACCAAAAAAATGGGCCCCATTTCCTGGGGGACCCATTTAAGCGCGACACCGGAGGTAGGAACCAAAAAAAGGGGGTAGGAACCAAAGAAACGGGCCCCTGTTTCCTGGGGGACCCATTAAAGAACGACACAGGGGTAGGAACCAAAAAACAGGGGTAGGAACCAAAAAAACGGGCCCCTGTTTCCGGGGGGACCCATTTAAGAGCGACACAGGGGGTAGGAACCAAAAAACGGAGGTACGAACCAAAAAAACGGGCCCCCGTTCCCGGGGGGAACCATTTAAGCGCGACACCGGGGGTAGGAACCAAAAAACGGGGGTAGGAACCAAAAAAACGGGCCCCCGTTTCCGGGGGGACCCATTTAAGCGCGACACCGGTGGTAGGAACCAAAAAACGGGGGTAGGAACCAAAAAAACGGGCCCCCGTTTCCGGGGGGATCCATTTAAGCGCGACACCGGGGGTAGGAACCAAAAAACGGGGGTAGGAACCAAAAAAACGGGCCCCCTTTTCCGGGGGGACCCATTTAAGCGCGACACCGGGGGTAGGAACCAAAAAACGGGCCCCCGTTTCCGGGGGGACCCATTTAAGCGCGACACCGGAGGTAGGAACCAAAAAACGGGGGTAGGAACCAAAAAAACGGGCCCCCGTTTCCTGGGGGACCCATTTAAGCGCGACACCGGGGGTAGGAACCAAAAAACGGGGGTAGGAACCAAAAAAATGGGCCCCATTTCCTGGGGGACCCATTTAAGCGCGACACCGGAGGTAGGAACCAAAAAAAGGGGGTAGGAACCAAAGAAACGGGCCCCTGTTTCCTGGGGGACCCATTAAAGAACGACACAGGGGTAGGAACCAAAAAACAGGGGTAGGAACCAAAAAAACGGGCCCCTGTTTCCGGGGGGACCCATTTAAGAGCGACACAGGGGGTAGGAACCAAAAAACGGAGGTACGAACCAAAAAAACGGGCCCCCGTTTCCGGGGGGACCCATTTAAGCGCGACACCGGGGGTAGGAACCAAAAAACGGGGGTAGGAACCAAAAAAACGGGCCCCCGTTTCCGGGGGGACCCATTTAAGCGCGACACAGGGGGTAGGAACCAAAAAACGGGGGTAGGAACCAAAAAAACGGGCCCCCGTTTCCGGAGGGACCCATTTAAGCGCGACACCGGGGGTAGGAACCAAAAAAAGGGGGTAGGAACCAAAAAAACGGGCCCCCGTTTCCGGGGGGACCCATTTAAGCGCGACACCGGAGGTAGGAACTAAGAAACGGGGGTAGGAACCAAAAAAACGGGCCCCTGTTTCCAGGGGGACCCATTTAAGCGCGACACCGGGGGTAGGAACCAAAAAACGGGGGTAGGAACCAAAAAAACGGGCCCCCGTTTCCTGGGGGACCCATTTAAGCGCGACACCGGGGGTAGGAACCAAAAAACGGGGTTAGGAACCAAAAAAATGGGCCCCATTTCCTGGGGGACCCATTTAAGCGCGACACCGGAGGTAGGAACCAAAAAAAGGGGGTAGGAACCAAAAAAACGGGCCCCCGTTTCCGGGGGGACCCATTTAAGCGCGACACCGGGGGTAGGAACCAAAAAAAGTGGGTAGGAACCAAAAAAACGGGCCCCCGTTTCCGGGTGGACCCATTTAAGCGCGGCACCGGGGGTAAGAACCAAAAAAAGGGGGTAGGAACCAAAAAAACGGGCCCCTGTTTCCTGGGGGACCCATTTAAGCGCGACACCGGGGTAGGAACCAAAAAACAGGGGTAGGAACAAAAAAAACGGGCCCCTGTTTCCGGGGGGGACCCATTTAAGAGCGACACCGGGGGTAGGAACCAAAAAACGGGGGTAAGAATCAAAAAAATGGCCCCCGTTTCCGGGGGGACCCATTTAAGCGCGACACCGGGGGTAGGAACCAAAAAACGGGGGTAGGAACCAAGAAAACGGGCCCCCGTTTCCGGGGGGACCCATTTAAGCGCTTCACCGGGGGTAGGAACCAAAAAAAGGGGGTAGGAACCAAAAAAACGAGCCCCCGTTTCCGGGTGGACCCATTTAAGCGCGACACCGGGGGTAGGAACCAAAAAACGGGGGTAGGTACCAAAAAAACGGGCCCCCGTTTCCGGGGGGACCCATTTAAGCGCGACACCGGAGGTAGGAACCAAAAAAAGGGGGTAGGAACCAAAAAAACGGGCCCCTGTTTCCTGGGGGACCCATTAAAGCGCGACACCGGGGGTAGGAAACAAAAAACAGGGGTAGGAACCAAAAAAACGGGCCCCTGTTTCCGGGGGGACCCATTTAAGAGCGACACAGGGGGTAGGAACCAAAAAACGGGGGTAGGAACCAAAAAAACGGGCCCCCGTTTCCGGGGGGACCCATTTAAGCGCAACACCGGGGGTAGGAAGCAAAAAACGGGGGTAGGAACCAAAAAAACGGGCCCCCGTTTCCGGGGGGACCCATTTAAGCGCGACACCGGGGGTAGGAACCAAAAAAAGGGGGTAGGAACCAAAAAAACGTGCCCCCGTTTCCGGGGGGATCCATTTAAGCGCGACACCGGGGGTAAGAACCAAAAAAAGGGGGTAGGAACCAAAAAAACGGGCCCCTGTTTCCTGGGGGACCCATTTAAGCGCGACACCGGGGGTAGGAACCAAAAAACAGGGGTAGGAACCAAAAAAACGGGCCCCCGTTTCCGGGGGGACCCATTTAAGCGCGACACCGGTGGTAGGAACCAAAAAACGGGGGTAGGAACCAAAAAAACGGGCCCCCGTTTCCGGGGGGACCCATTTAAGCGCGACACCGGGGGTAGGAACCAAAAAACGGGGGTAGGAACCAAAAAAACGGTCCCCCTTTTCCGTGGGGACCCATTTAAGCGCGACACCGGGGGTAGGAACCAAAAAACGGGCCCCCGTTTCCGGGGGGACCCATTTAAGCGCGACACCGGAGGTAGGAACCAAAAAACGGGGGAAGGAACCAAAAAAACGGGCCCCCGTTTCTGGGGGACCCATTTAAGCGCGACACCGGGGGTAGGAACCAAAAAACGGGGGAAGGAACCAAAAAAATGGGCCCCATTTCCTGGGGGACCCATTTAAGCGCGACACCGGAGGTAGGAACCAAAAAAAGGGGGTAGGAACCAAAGAAACGGACCCCTGTTTCCTGGGGGACCCATTAAAGAACGACACAGGGGTAGGAACCAAAAAACAGGGGTAGGAACCAAAAAAACGGGCCCCTGTTTCCGGGGGGACCCATTTAAGAGCGACACAGGGGGTAGGAACCAAAAAACGGAGGTACGAACCAAAAAAACGGGCCCCCGTTTCCGAGGGGAACCATTTAAGCGCGACACCGGGGGTAGGAACCAAAAAACGGGGGTAGGAACCAAAAAAACGGGCCCCCGTTTCCGGGGGGACCCATTTAAGCGCGACACCGGGGGTAGGAACCAAAAAACGGGGGTAGGAACCAAAAAAACGGGCCCCCGTTTCCGGGGGGAACCATTTAAGCGCGAAACCAGGGGGTAGGAACCAAAAAAAAGGGGTAGGAACCAAAAAAACGGGCCCCTGTTTCCGGGGGGACCCATTTAAGCGCGACACCGGGGGTAGGAACCAAAAAACA
>NW_026775401.1:0-7500 GCF_030867095.1 Alligator mississippiensis
TGTTGACCTGGGGACCGAAAAAGCCCATAGCAACACATGGGGCTGACCTGGGGACCGAAAGAGCCCATCGGCATCCATGGGGGGAGCTGGGGAGCGGAAAAGCCCCTAGGAATACATGGGGTGGAGCTGGGGAGCGAAAAAACCCCTAGGAATACTTGGGGGGGAGCTGGGGAGCGAAAAAGCCCTTAGGAATACATGGGGGGGGAGCTGGGGAGCGGAAAAGCCCCTAGGAATACATGGGGTGGAGCTGGGGAGCGAAAAAACCCCTAGGAATACTTGGGGTGGAGCTGGGGACCGAAAAAGCCCTTAGGAATACATGGGGGGGGAGCTGGGGAGCGAAAAAGCCCCTAGAATACTTGGGGTTGACCTGGGGACTGAAAATCCCCATAGGAATAAATGGGGTGGAGCTGGGGAGCGAAAAGCCCCTAGGAATACTTGGGGTGGAGGCTGGGGACCGAAAAAGCCCATAGGCATCCATGGGGTTGACCTGGGGAGCGAAAATCCCGATAGGCATCCATGGGGTTGACCTGGGGAGCGAAAATCCCCATAGGCATACGTGGGGTTGACCTGGTGCCCGCCCCCCCCACGGAAGTCCGTATGAGGTTTTTGAAACGGGCCTTGCCCGGGCCTTCGATCCAGGAGGGCGGACACTTTCGGCGGTTCGTCCCGGTGGCTGGGCCGGGTGCCGCATCTACAATATAGCCAAGAAACGTTCGCGGAGATTTTCGAGAACACGTTTTTAAGGACCCTCAATGCCCATGTTCGGTTCCAGAAAGCCGGTCAGAGGGATCTTCGGGCAGAACCCTGCCGTGCTGAGGGGCCAAACCCGAGTTTGGAGCCAGGTCAACGGGGAAAACCGGAAAAGGGCCGGAGAAGGCGGTCAGGCCGGGCGAGAGTTCCAGGAGCTCGGCCACAATTCCGATCTCGTCCCGGTCAAGGGCTCCGTGGAAGGGCAGCCCGGGGGGCGGGTCCAAGGGCCCCGGCAGGGACCCGGGCCTCCGGGGTCGGAGCCGAGGCACCCCGCCGAGGGGTGGTCGTCCCGGGCCAAGGCGGCGGGAGCCCGGGCAGGAACTCCGCGGGCAGGCCGGGCGGAGTTCCAGGAGCCCGGCCGCGATTCCGACTTCTCCCCGGTGCCCTGCCCGGAGGCCGGGCAGGTCCGGGGGCCTTCGGCGCGGGCGGCGGGATGCTCCCGCGGGGGAGACGAGCCGTGCTGGGCCCCGGGAGGGAGGCCCGGGGTCGACCTGGCGCCGGGGCTCCGGCCCTGGAAGTCCCGATGAGGTTTTTCAAACGGGCCGTGCCCGGGCCTTCGCTCCAGGAGGGCGGACACTTTCGGCGGTTGCCCCCGGTGGCTGGGCCGGGTGCCGCATCTACAATATTGCCAGGAAAGGTCCGCGGAGATTTTCGGGGACACGCTTTTCGGGACCCTAGTTGCCCATCTTGGGTTCCAGGAGGTCGGGCAGGGGTACCTCCGGGACCGGACCGTGCTGCAGGAGGGGTCAACCCCGGGTTTGGCTCCATGTCGACTGGAGCTCCGGCCCAGGGGCGGGCCGGGCGAGAGTTCCAGGAACCCGGCCGCGATTCCGGCTTCTCCCCGGTGCCCTGCCCGGAGGCCGGGCAGGTCCGGGGGCCTTCGGCGCGGGCGGCGGGCTGCTCCCGCGGGGGAGACGAGCCTCTCTGGGGCCCGGGAGGTTGGCCCTGGGTCGACCTGGCGCCGGGGCTCGGGCTCCGGAAGTCCGTATGAGGTTTTTCAAACGGGCCGTGCCGGGCCTTCGCTCCAGGAGGGCGGACACTTTCGGCGGTTCGTCCCGGTGGCTGGGCCGGGTGCCGCATCTACAATATTGCCGAGAAAGGTCCGCGGAGATTTTCGGGGACACGGTTTCCGGGACCCTAGATGCCCATCTTGGGTTCCAGGAGCTCGGACGGAGGAACCTCCGGGGCCGGACCGTGCTGCAGGAGGGGTTCAACCGCGAGTTTGGCTCCATGTCGACTGGAGCTCGGCCCAGGGGCGGGCCGAGCGGCTTGGCCGGGCGAGAGTTCCAGGAGCCCGGCCGCGATTCCGGCTTCTCCCCGGTGCCCTGCCCGGAGGCCGGGCGGGTCCGGGGGCCTTCGGCGCGGGCAGCGGGCTGCTCCCGCGGGGGAGACGAGCCGCCCTAACGCCCGGGAGGGAGGCCCGGGGTCGACCTGGCTCCCGAGCTCCGGCCCTGGAAGTCCGTATGAGGATTTTCAAACGGGCCGTGCCCGGGCCTTCGCTCCAGGAGGCCGGACACTTTCGGCGGTTGCTCCCGGCGGCTGGGCCGGGTGCCGCATCTACAATATTGCCGAGAAAGGTCCGCGGAGATTTTCGGGGACACGGGTTTCGGGACCCTAGATGCCCATCTTGGGTTCCAGGAGCTCGGACGGAGGAACCTCCGGGGCCGGACCGTGCTGCAGGAGAGGTTCAACCGCGAGTTTGGCTCCATGTCGACTGGAGCTCCGGCCCAGGGGCGGGCCGAGCGGCTTGGCCGGGCGAGAGTTCCAGGAGCCCGGCCGCGATTCCGGCTTCTCCCGGTGCCCTGCCCGGAGGCCGGGCAGGTCCGGGGGCCTTCGGCGAGGGCGGCGGGCTGCTCCCGCGGGGGAGACGAGCCGTGCTGGGCCCCGGGAGGGAGGCCCGCGGTCGACCTGGCGCCGGGGCTCCGGCCCTGGAAGTCCGTATGAGGTTTTTCAAACCGGGCCTTGCCCGGGCCTTCGCTCCAGGAGGCCGGACACTTTCGGCGGTTCGTCCCGGTGGCTGGGCCGGGTGCCGCATCTGCAATATTGCCAGGAAAGGTTCGCGGAGATTTTCGAGGACACGGGTTTCGGGACCCTAGATGCCCATCTTGGGTTCCAGGAGCTCGGACGGAGGAACCTCCGGGGCCGGACCGTGCTGCAGGCGAGGGTCAACCCCGAGTTTGGCTCCATGTCGACTGGCGCTCCGGCCCGGGGGGCGGGCCGGGCGGGCAGGCCGGGCGAGAGTTCCAGGAACCCGGCCGCGATTCCGGCTTCGACCCGGTCGACTGCACGGCGGGCGTGCAGGCCGGGGGGCGACTCGCAGGGGCCCTTCCAGGCTGCGGGGCCCAGCGGTTGGAGCCCGGCTACCCCGGCGAGGGGCGGAAGAACCTGCACGGCGCGGCGGGAGAACCCGGCATGCTTCCGCGGGGCAGGCCGGGCAGGAGTTCCAGGAGCCCGGCCACGATTCCTACTTCTCCCCGGTGCCCTGCCCGGAGGCCGGGCGGGCCCGGGGGCCTTCGGCGCGGGCGGCGGGCGGCTTCCGCGGCGGAGACGAGCCTCTCTGGGGCCCGGGAGGTCGGCCCTGGGTCGACCTGGCGCCGGGGCTCGGGCTCCGGAAGTCCGTATGAGGTTTTTGAAACGGGCCTTGCCGGGCCTTCGCTCCAGGAGGGCGGACACTTTCGGCGGTTGCCCCCGGTGGCTGGGCCGGGTGCCGCATCTACAATATTGCCAGGAAAGGTTCGCGGAGATTTTCGGGACACGGATTTCGGGACCCTAGATGCCCATCTTGGGTTCCAGGAGGTCGGACGGAGGAACCTCCGGGGCCGGACCGTGCTGCAGGAGGGGGTCAAAACCGAGTTTGGCTCCAAGTCGACTGGAGCCCCGGCCCGGGGGGCGGGCCGGGCGGGCAGGCCGGGCGAGAGTTCCAGGAACCCGGCCGCGATTCCGGCTTCGACCCGGTCGACTGCACGGCGGGCGTGCAGGCCGGGGGGCGACTCGCAGGGGCCCTTCCAGGCTGCGGGGCCCAGCGGTTGGAGCCCGGCTACCCCGGCGAGGGCGGAAGAACCTGCACGGCGCGGCGGGAGAACCCGGCATGCTTCCGCGTGGCAGGCCGGGCAGGAGTTCCAGGAGCCCGGCCACGATTCCTACTTCTCCCCGGTGCCCTGCCCGGAGGCCGGGCGGGCCCGGGGGCCTTCGCCGCGGGCGGCGGGCGGCTTCCGCGGCGGAGACGAGCCTCTCTGGGGCCCGGGAGGTCGGCCCTGGGTCGACCTGGCGCCGGGGCTCGGGCTCCGGAAGTCCGTATGAGGTTTTTGAAACGGGCCTTGCCCGGGCCTTCGCTCCAGGAGGGCGGACACTTTCGGCGGTTGCCCCCGGTGGCTGGGCCGGGTGCCGCATCTACAATATTGCCAGGAAAGGTTCGCGGAGATTTTCGGGGACACGGATTTCGGGACCCTGGATGCCCATCTTGGGTTCCAGGAGGTCGGACGGAGGAACCTCCGGGGCCGGACCGTGCTGCAGGAGGGGGTCAAAACCGAGTTTGGCTCCATGTCGACTGGAGCCCCGGCCCGGGGGGCGGGCCGGGCGGGCAGGCCGGGCGAGAGTTCCAGGAACCCGGCCGCGATTCCGGCTTCGACCCGGTCGACTGCACGGCGGGCGTGCAGGCCGGGGGGCGACTCGCAGGGGCCCTTCCAGGCTGCGGGGCCCAGCGGTTGGAGCCCGGCTACCCCGGCGAGGGGCGGAAGAACCTGCACTGCGCGGCGGGAGAACCCGGCATGCTTCCGCGTGGCAGGCCGGGCAGGAGTTCCAGGAGCCCGGCCACGATTCCTACTTCTCCCCGGTGCCCTGCCCGGAGGCCGGGCGGGCCCGGGGGCCTTCGCCGCGGGCGGCGGGCGGCTTCCGCGGCGGAGACGAGCCTCTCTGGGGCCCGGGAGGTCGCCCTGGGTCGACCTGGCGCCGGGGCTCGGGCTCCGGAAGTCCGTATGAGGTTTTTGAAACGGGCCTTGCCCGGGCCTTCGCTCCAGGAGGGCGGACACTTTCGGCGGTTGCCCCCGGTGGCTGGGCCGGGTGCCGCATCTACAATATTGCCAGGAAAGGTTCGCGGAGATTTTCGGGGACACGGATTTCGGACCCTGGATGCCCATCTTGGGTTCCAGGAGGTCGGACGGAGGAACCTCCGGGGCCGGACCGTGCTGCAGGAGGGGGTCAAAACCGAGTTTGGCTCCATGTCGACTGGAGCCCCGGCCCGGGGGGCGGGCCGGGCGGGCAGGCGGGCGAGAGTTCCAGGAACCCGGCCGCGATTCCGGCTTCGACCCCGGTCGACTGCACGGCGGGCGTGCAGGCCGGGGGGCGACTCGCAGGGGCCCTTCCAGGCTGCGGGGCCCAGCGGTTGGAGCCCGGCTACCCCGGCGAGGGGCGGAAGAACCTGCACGGCGCGGCGGGAGAACCCGGCATGCTTCCGCGTGGCAGGCCGGGCAGGAGTTCCAGGAGCCCGGCCACGATTCCTACTTCTCCCCGGTGCCCTGCCCGGAGGCCGGGCGGGCCCGGGGCCTTCGCCGCGGGCGGCGGGCGCTTCCGCGGCGGAGACGAGCCTCTCTGGGGCCCGGGAGGTCGGCCCTGGGTCGACCTGGCGCCGGGGCTCGGGCTCCGGAAGTCCGTATGAGGTTTTTGAAACGGGCCTTGCCCGGGCCTTCGCTCCAGGAGGGCGGACACTTTCGGCGGTTGCCCCCGGTGGCTGGGCCGGGTGCCGCATCTACAATATTGCCAGGAAAGGTTCGCGGAGATTTTCGGGGACACGGATTTCGGGACCCTGGATGCCCATCTTGGGTTCCAGGAGGTCGGACGGAGGAACCTCCGGGGCCGGACCGTGCTGCAGGAGGGGGTCAAAACCGAGTTTGGCTCCATGTCGACTGGAGCCCCGGCCCGGGGGGCGGGCCGGGCGGGCAGGCCGGGGCGAGAGTTCCAGGAACCCGGCCGCGATTCCGGCTTCGACCCGGTCGACTGCACGGCGGGCGTGCAGGCCGGGGGGCGACTCGCAGGGGCCCTTCCACGCTGCGGGGCCCAGCGGTTGGAGCCCGGCTACCCCGGCGAGGGGCGGAAGAACCTGCACGGCGCGGCGGGAGAACCCGGCATGCTTCCGCGTGGCAGGCCGGGCAGGAGTTCCAGGAGCCCGGCCACGATTCCTACTTCTCCCCGGTGCCCTGCCCGGAGGCCGGGCGGGGCCCGGGGGCCTTCGCCGCGGGCGGCGGGCGGCTTCCGCGGCGGAGACGAGCCTCTCTGGGGCCCGGGAGGTCGGCCCTGGGTCGACCTGGCGCCGGGGCTCGGGCTCCGGAAGTCCGTATGAGGTTTTTGAAACGGCCTTGCCCGGGCCTTCGCTCCAGGAGGGCGGACA
Organism: Alligator mississippiensis; assembly: GCF_030867095.1. Lineage (NCBI taxonomy): Eukaryota > Metazoa > Chordata > Crocodylia > Alligatoridae > Alligator > Alligator mississippiensis. Next base: position 6,134 of record NW_026775401.1, read on the forward strand.
CTTTCGGCGGTTGCCCCCGGTGGCTGGGCCGGGTGCCGCATCTACAATATTGCCAGGAAAGGTTCGCGGAGATTTTCGGGGACACGGATTTCGGGACCCTGGATGCCCATCTTGGGTTCCAGGAGGTCGGACGGAGGAACCTCCGGGGCCGGACCGTGCTGCAGGAGGGGGTCAAAACCGAGTTTGGCTCCAAGTCGACTGGAGCCCCGGCCCGGGGGGCGGGCCGGGCGGGCAGGCCGGGCGAGAGTTCCAGGAACCCGGCCGCGATTCGGCTTCGACCCGGTCGACTGCACGGCGGGCGTGCAGGCCGGGGGGCGACTCGCAGGGGCCCTTCCACGCTGCGGGGCCCAGCGGTTGGAGCCCGGCTACCCCGGCGAGGGGCGGAAGAACCTGCACGGCGCGGCGGGAGAACCCGGCATGCTTCCGCGTGGCAGGCCGGGCAGGAGTTCCAGGAGCCCGGCCACGATTCCTACTTCTCCCCGGTGCCCTGCCCGGAGGCCGGGCGGGCCCGGGGGGCCTTCGGCGCGGGCGGCGGGCGGCTTCCGCGGCGGAGACGAGCCTCTCTGGGGCCCGGGAGGTCGGCCCTGGGTCGACCTGGCGCCGGGGCTCGGGCTCCGGAAGTCCGTATGAGGTTTTTGAAACGGGCCTTGCCCGGGCCTTCGCTCCAGGAGGGCGGACACTTTCGGCGGTTGCCCCCGGTGGCTGGGCCGGGTGCCGCATCTACAATATTGCCAGGAAAGGTTCGCGGAGATTTTCGGGGACACGGATTTCGGGACCCTGGATGCCCATCTTGGGTTCCAGGAGGTCGGACGGAGGAACCTCCGGGGCCGGACCGTGCTGCAGGAGGGGGTCAAAACCGAGTTTGGCTCCATGTCGACTGGAGCCCCGGCCCGGGGGGCGGGCCGGGCGGGCAGGCCGGGCGAGAGTTCCAGGAACCCGGCCGCGATTCCGGCTTCGACCCGGTCGACTGCACGGCGGGCGTGCAGGCCGGGGGGCGACTCGCAGGGGCCCTTCCACGCTGCGGGGCCCAGCGGTTGGAGCCCGGCTACCCCGGCGAGGGGCGGAAGAACCTGCACGGCGCGGCGGGAGAACCCGGCATGCTTCCGCGTGGCAGCCGGGCAGGAGTTCCAGGAGCCCGGCCACGATTCCTACTTCTCCCCGGTGCCCTGCCCGGAGGCCGGGCGGGCCCGGGGGCCTTCGGCGCGGGCGGCGGGCGGCTTCCGCGGCGGAGACGAGCCTCTCTGGGGCCCGGGAGGTCGGCCCTGGGTCGACCTGGCGCCGGGGCTCGGGCTCCGGAAGTCCGTATGAGGTTTTTGAAACGGGCCTTGCCCGGGCCTTCGCTCCAGGAGGGCGGACACTTTCGGCGG
>NW_026775401.1:22500-30000 GCF_030867095.1 Alligator mississippiensis
GTTGGCCCTGGGTCGACCTGGCGCCGGGGCTCGGGCTCCGGAAGTCCGTATGAGGTTTTTCAAACGGGCCGTGCCCGGGCCTTCGCTCCAGGAGGGCGGACACTTTCGGCGGTTCGTCCCGGTGGCTGGGCCGGGTGCCGCATCTACAATATTGCCGAGAAAGGTCCGCGGAGATTTTCGGGGACACGGTTTCCGGGACCCTAGATGCCCATCTTGGGTTCCAGGAGCTCGGACGGAGGAACCTCCGGGGCCGGACCGTGCTGCAGGAGGGGTTCAACCGCGAGTTTGGCTCCATGTCGACTGGAGCTCCGGCCCAGGGGCGGGCCGAGCGGCTTGGCCGGGCGAGAGTTCCAGGAGCCCGGCCGCGATTCCGGCTTCTCCCCGGTGCCCTGCCCGGAGGCCGGGCGGGTCCGGGGGCCTTCGGCGCGGGCAGCGGGCTGCTCCCGCGGGGGAGACGAGCCGCCCTAACGCCCGGGAGGGAGGCCCGGGGTCGACCTGGCTCCCGAGCTCCGGCCCTGGAAGTCCGTATGAGGATTTTCAAACGGGCCGTGCCCGGGCCTTCGCTCCAGGAGGCCGGACACTTTCGGCGGTTGCTCCCGGCGGCTGGGCCGGGTGCCGCATCTACAATATTGCCGAGAAAGGTCCGCGGAGATTTTCGGGGACACGGGTTTCGGGACCCTAGATGCCCATCTTGGGTTCCAGGAGCTCGGACGGAGGAACCTCCGGGGCCGGACCGTGCTGCAGGAGAGGTTCAACCGCGAGTTTGGCTCCATGTCGACTGGAGCTCCGGCCCAGGGGCGGGCCGAGCGGCTTGGCCGGGCGAGAGTTCCAGGAGCCCGGCCGCGATTCCGGCTTCTCCCCGGTGCCCTGCCCGGAGGCCGGGCAGGTCCGGGGGCCTTCGGCGAGGGCGGCGGGCTGCTCCCGCGGGGGAGACGAGCCGTGCTGGGCCCCGGGAGGGAGGCCCGCGGTCGACCTGGCGCCGGGGCTCCGGCCCTGGAAGTCCGTATGAGGTTTTTCAAACGGGCCTTGCCCGGGCCTTCGCTCCAGGAGGCCGGACACTTTCGGCGGTTCGTCCCGGTGGCTGGGCCGGGTGCCGCATCTGCAATATTGCCAGGAAAGGTTCGCGGAGATTTTCGAGGACACGGGTTTCGGGACCCTAGATGCCCATCTTGGGTTCCAGGAGCTCGGACGGAGGAACCTCCGGGGCCGGACCGTGCTGCAGGCGAGGGTCAACCCCGAGTTTGGCTCCATGTCGACTGGCGCTCCGGCCCGGGGGGCGGGCCGGGCGGGCAGGCCGGGCGAGAGTTCCAGGAACCCGGCCGCGATTCCGGCTTCGACCCGGTCGACTGCACGGCGGGCGTGCAGGCCGGGGGGCGACTCGCAGGGGCCCTTCCAGGCTGCGGGGCCCAGCGGTTGGAGCCCGGCTACCCCGGCGAGGGGCGGAAGAACCTGCACGGCGCGGCGGGAGAACCCGGCATGCTTCCGCGGGGCAGGCCGGGCAGGAGTTCCAGGAGCCCGGCCACGATTCCTACTTCTCCCCGGTGCCCTGCCCGGAGGCCGGGCGGGCCCGGGGGCCTTCGGCGCGGGCGGCGGGCGGCTTCCGCGGCGGAGACGAGCCTCTCTGGGGCCCGGGAGGTCGGCCCTGGGTCGACCTGGCGCCGGGGCTCGGGCTCCGGAAGTCCGTATGAGGTTTTTGAAACGGGCCTTGCCCGGGCCTTCGCTCCAGGAGGGCGGACACTTTCGGCGGTTGCCCCCGGTGGCTGGGCCGGGTGCCGCATCTACAATATTGCCAGGAAAGGTTCGCGGAGATTTTCGGGGACACGGATTTCGGGACCCTAGATGCCCATCTTGGGTTCCAGGAGGTCGGACGGAGGAACCTCCGGGGCCGGACCGTGCTGCAGGAGGGGGTCAAAACCGAGTTTGGCTCCAAGTCGACTGGAGCCCCGGCCCGGGGGGCGGGCCGGGCGGGCAGGCCGGGCGAGAGTTCCAGGAACCCGGCCGCGATTCCGGCTTCGACCCGGTCGACTGCACGGCGGGCGTGCAGGCCGGGGGGCGACTCGCAGGGGCCCTTCCAGGCTGCGGGGCCCAGCGGTTGGAGCCCGGCTACCCCGGCGAGGGGCGGAAGAACCTGCACGGCGCGGCGGGAGAACCCGGCATGCTTCCGCGTGGCAGGCCGGGCAGGAGTTCCAGGAGCCCGGCCACGATTCCTACTTCTCCCCGGTGCCCTGCCCGGAGGCCGGGCGGGCCCGGGGGCCTTCGCCGCGGGCGGCGGGCGGCTTCCGCGGCGGAGACGAGCCTCTCTGGGGCCCGGGAGGTCGGCCCTGGGTCGACCTGGCGCCGGGGCTCGGGCTCCGGAAGTCCGTATGAGGTTTTTGAAACGGGCCTTGCCCGGGCCTTCGCTCCAGGAGGGCGGACACTTTCGGCGGTTGCCCCCGGTGGCTGGGCCGGGTGCCGCATCTACAATATTGCCAGGAAAGGTTCGCGGAGATTTTCGGGGACACGGATTTCGGGACCCTGGATGCCCATCTTGGGTTCCAGGAGGTCGGACGGAGGAACCTCCGGGGCCGGACCGTGCTGCAGGAGGGGGTCAAAACCGAGTTTGGCTCCATGTCGACTGGAGCCCCGGCCCGGGGGGCGGGCCGGGCGGGCAGGCCGGGCGAGAGTTCCAGGAACCCGGCCGCGATTCCGGCTTCGACCCGGTCGACTGCACGGCGGGCGTGCAGGCCGGGGGGCGACTCGCAGGGGCCCTTCCAGGCTGCGGGGCCCAGCGGTTGGAGCCCGGCTACCCCGGCGAGGGGCGGAAGAACCTGCACGGCGCGGCGGGAGAACCCGGCATGCTTCCGCGTGGCAGGCCGGGCAGGAGTTCCAGGAGCCCGGCCACGATTCCTACTTCTCCCCGGTGCCCTGCCCGGAGGCCGGGCGGGCCCGGGGGCCTTCGCCGCGGGCGGCGGGCGGCTTCCGCGGCGGAGACGAGCCTCTCTGGGGCCCGGGAGGTCGGCCCTGGGTCGACCTGGCGCCGGGGCTCGGGCTCCGGAAGTCCGTATGAGGTTTTTGAAACGGGCCTTGCCCGGGCCTTCGCTCCAGGAGGGCGGACACTTTCGGCGGTTGCCCCCGGTGGCTGGGCCGGGTGCCGCATCTACAATATTGCCAGGAAAGGTTCGCGGAGATTTTCGGGGACACGGATTTCGGGACCCTGGATGCCCATCTTGGGTTCCAGGAGGTCGGACGGAGGAACCTCCGGGGCCGGACCGTGCTGCAGGAGGGGGTCAAAACCGAGTTTGGCTCCATGTCGACTGGAGCCCCGGCCCGGGGGGCGGGCCGGGCGGGCAGGCCGGGCGAGAGTTCCAGGAACCCGGCCGCGATTCCGGCTTCGACCCGGTCGACTGCACGGCGGGCGTGCAGGCCGGGGGGCGACTCGCAGGGGCCCTTCCAGGCTGCGGGGCCCAGCGGTTGGAGCCCGGCTACCCCGGCGAGGGGCGGAAGAACCTGCACGGCGCGGCGGGAGAACCCGGCATGCTTCCGCGTGGCAGGCCGGGCAGGAGTTCCAGGAGCCCGGCCACGATTCCTACTTCTCCCCGGTGCCCTGCCCGGAGGCCGGGCGGGCCCGGGGGCCTTCGCCGCGGGCGGCGGGCGGCTTCCGCGGCGGAGACGAGCCTCTCTGGGGCCCGGGAGGTCGGCCCTGGGTCGACCTGGCGCCGGGGCTCGGGCTCCGGAAGTCCGTATGAGGTTTTTGAAACGGGCCTTGCCCGGGCCTTCGCTCCAGGAGGGCGGACACTTTCGGCGGTTGCCCCCGGTGGCTGGGCCGGGTGCCGCATCTACAATATTGCCAGGAAAGGTTCGCGGAGATTTTCGGGGACACGGATTTCGGGACCCTGGATGCCCATCTTGGGTTCCAGGAGGTCGGACGGAGGAACCTCCGGGGCCGGACCGTGCTGCAGGAGGGGGTCAAAACCGAGTTTGGCTCCATGTCGACTGGAGCCCCGGCCCGGGGGGCGGGCCGGGCGGGCAGGCCGGGCGAGAGTTCCAGGAACCCGGCCGCGATTCCGGCTTCGACCCGGTCGACTGCACGGCGGGCGTGCAGGCCGGGGGGCGACTCGCAGGGGCCCTTCCACGCTGCGGGGCCCAGCGGTTGGAGCCCGGCTACCCCGGCGAGGGGCGGAAGAACCTGCACGGCGCGGCGGGAGAACCCGGCATGCTTCCGCGTGGCAGGCCGGGCAGGAGTTCCAGGAGCCCGGCCACGATTCCTACTTCTCCCCGGTGCCCTGCCCGGAGGCCGGGCGGGCCCGGGGGCCTTCGCCGCGGGCGGCGGGCGGCTTCCGCGGCGGAGACGAGCCTCTCTGGGGCCCGGGAGGTCGGCCCTGGGTCGACCTGGCGCCGGGGCTCGGGCTCCGGAAGTCCGTATGAGGTTTTTGAAACGGGCCTTGCCCGGGCCTTCGCTCCAGGAGGGCGGACACTTTCGGCGGTTGCCCCCGGTGGCTGGGCCGGGTGCCGCATCTACAATATTGCCAGGAAAGGTTCGCGGAGATTTTCGGGGACACGGATTTCGGGACCCTGGATGCCCATCTTGGGTTCCAGGAGGTCGGACGGAGGAACCTCCGGGGCCGGACCGTGCTGCAGGAGGGGGTCAAAACCGAGTTTGGCTCCAAGTCGACTGGAGCCCCGGCCCGGGGGGCGGGCCGGGCGGGCAGGCCGGGCGAGAGTTCCAGGAACCCGGCCGCGATTCCGGCTTCGACCCGGTCGACTGCACGGCGGGCGTGCAGGCCGGGGGGCGACTCGCAGGGGCCCTTCCACGCTGCGGGGCCCAGCGGTTGGAGCCCGGCTACCCCGGCGAGGGGCGGAAGAACCTGCACGGCGCGGCGGGAGAACCCGGCATGCTTCCGCGTGGCAGGCCGGGCAGGAGTTCCAGGAGCCCGGCCACGATTCCTACTTCTCCCCGGTGCCCTGCCCGGAGGCCGGGCGGGCCCGGGGGCCTTCGGCGCGGGCGGCGGGCGGCTTCCGCGGCGGAGACGAGCCTCTCTGGGGCCCGGGAGGTCGGCCCTGGGTCGACCTGGCGCCGGGGCTCGGGCTCCGGAAGTCCGTATGAGGTTTTTGAAACGGGCCTTGCCCGGGCCTTCGCTCCAGGAGGGCGGACACTTTCGGCGGTTGCCCCCGGTGGCTGGGCCGGGTGCCGCATCTACAATATTGCCAGGAAAGGTTCGCGGAGATTTTCGGGGACACGGATTTCGGGACCCTGGATGCCCATCTTGGGTTCCAGGAGGTCGGACGGAGGAACCTCCGGGGCCGGACCGTGCTGCAGGAGGGGGTCAAAACCGAGTTTGGCTCCATGTCGACTGGAGCCCCGGCCCGGGGGGCGGGCCGGGCGGGCAGGCCGGGCGAGAGTTCCAGGAACCCGGCCGCGATTCCGGCTTCGACCCGGTCGACTGCACGGCGGGCGTGCAGGCCGGGGGGCGACTCGCAGGGGCCCTTCCACGCTGCGGGGCCCAGCGGTTGGAGCCCGGCTACCCCGGCGAGGGGCGGAAGAACCTGCACGGCGCGGCGGGAGAACCCGGCATGCTTCCGCGTGGCAGGCCGGGCAGGAGTTCCAGGAGCCCGGCCACGATTCCTACTTCTCCCCGGTGCCCTGCCCGGAGGCCGGGCGGGCCCGGGGGCCTTCGGCGCGGGCGGCGGGCGGCTTCCGCGGCGGAGACGAGCCTCTCTGGGGCCCGGGAGGTCGGCCCTGGGTCGACCTGGCGCCGGGGCTCGGGCTCCGGAAGTCCGTATGAGGTTTTTGAAACGGGCCTTGCCCGGGCCTTCGCTCCAGGAGGGCGGACACTTTCGGCGGTTGCCCCCGGTGGCTGGGCCGGGTGCCGCATCTACAATATTGCCAGGAAAGGTTCGCGGAGATTTTCGGGGACACGGATTTCGGGACCCTGGATGCCCATCTTGGGTTCCAGGAGGTCGGACGGAGGAACCTCCGGGGCCGGACCGTGCTGCAGGAGGGGGTCAAAACCGAGTTTGGCTCCAAGTCGACTGGAGCCCCGGCCCGGGGGGCGGGCCGGGCGGGCAGGCCGGGCGAGAGTTCCAGGAACCCGGCCGCGATTCCGGCTTCGACCCGGTCGACTGCACGGCGGGCGTGCAGGCCGGGGGGCGACTCGCAGGGGCCCTTCCACGCTGCGGGGCCCAGCGGTTGGAGCCCGGCTACCCCGGCGAGGGGCGGAAGAACCTGCACGGCGCGGCGGGAGAACCCGGCATGCTTCCGCGGGGCAGGCCGGGCAGGAGTTCCAGGAGCCCGGCCACGATTCCTACTTCTCCCCGGTGCCCTGCGCGGAGGCCGGGCGGGCCCGGGGGCCTTCGGCGCGGGCATCAGGCGGCTTCCGCGGCGGAGACGTGCCTCTCTGGGGCCCGGGAGGTCGGCCCTGGGTCGACCTGGCGCCCGGGCTCGCGCTCCGGAAGTCCGTATGAGGTTTTTCAAACGGGCCTTGCCCGGGCCTTCGCTCCAGGAGGGCGGACACTTTCGGCGGTTGGCCCCGGTGGCTGGGCCGGGTGCCGCATCTACAATATTGCCAAGAAAGGTTCGCGGAGATTTTGGGGGACTCGGTTTTCAGGACCCTAAATGCCCATGTTCGGTTCCAGAAAGTCGGTCAGAGGAACCTCCGGGGCAAAAGAACCGTGCCGCGCTGCCTTGTCAACCGAGCGTGGAGGCAGCGTGCCCCGATCCGGCGGGCCTGGCCGTGCGAGAGTTCCAGGCTCTGGCCCGCGATTCCGGCTCCCGCCCCCCCCCCCGGTGATGGGCTCGGAGGTCGGGCAGGCAGCGGTGCTTGCTTCCCCAGGAGTGGCGGGGCTCTCCTGACGGGGAACCGGGAGGACCTGGTGTCCGCCGTGGGACTTGGAAAACTTCTGCTCGGTTGCGTTGGGAGCGGTTAACGTGGGAGCTCCGGCCGGGAGCGGCCCGGCGGGCCAGGCCGGGGGAGAGTTCCAGGAGACCGGCCACCGCTCCGGTTTCGCCCCGGTGACCTGCCGCCCTCCCTTACGGCGTTCAGGGCAAGCCGGGGGCGCTTCCTCGGGAGCGGCGGGCTTCTCCTGCCAGAGAGCCGTGTTGACCTGGTGTCCGGCGTGGGACTTAGAAAAAAATTTCGCTGCTGGGGGGCGAGCGGTTGACCTGGGCCCGCCGGAGAGGCCTGGAAGTCCGTATGAGGTTTTTGAAATGGGCTTTGTCCGACCCTTCGATCCAGGAGGGCGGACACTTTTGGTGGTTTGCCCCGGTGGCTGGGCCGGGTGCCACATCTACAATATTGCCAAGAAAGGTTCGCGGAGATTTTCGGGGACACGTTTTTCAGGACCCTAAATGCCCATCTTCGGTTCCAGAAGGTCGGTCGGAGGAACCTCCGGGGCAAAAGAACCGTGCTGCTGCACCCGCGGGTCAAAGACGAGTCGTGTGCCCCGCTGCCGAGAGGGGGATGGCGGACACTTTGCGGTGTGAGCTCCCGGTCCGAGTCCGGTTGTCACGCCTGGCCCGAAGCC
>NW_026775401.1:40000-47500 GCF_030867095.1 Alligator mississippiensis
GCGCAAAAGGGCGGGAGGCCTACGGCACCCGGGATTCCCAGGCGGTCTCCCATCCAGGTACTAGCCGGGCCCGGGACTGCTTAGCTTCCGAGATCGGACGGGATCGGGCGCGATCAGCCCGGTCTGGCCGTAGGCGGCGGGGAAAGGTAAGGCGGGGGTCCGCAGAGGCTCGCAGGGGGTGGACACGGTGCCTGGAAGTCCCCTCTGGAAGGCACGGGGTTGAGACGGTGCCCGCAAGTCCCGATGGCGAGGCCAGGGGCGGGCGGACCTGGGGAGCGAGCGGAAAAGCCCATCGGCATCCATGGGGTTGACCTGGGGAGCCTAAATGCCCCTAGGAATACGTGGGGTGGAGCTGGGGAGCGGAAAAGCCCCTAGGAATACTTGGGGTGGAGCTGGGGAGCGAAAATCCCCATAGGAATACATGGGGTGGAGCTGGGGAGCGAAAAAGCCCCTAGGAATACATGGGGTTGACCTGGGGACCGAGAAAGCCCATAGGAACACATGGGGTTGACCTGGGGACCGAAAAAGCCCATAGCAACACATGGGGCTGACCTGGGGACCGAAAGAGCCCATCGGCATCCATGGGGGGGAGCTGGGGAGCGGAAAAGCCCCTAGGAATACATGGGGTGGAGCTGGGGAGCGAAAAAACCCCTAGGAATACTTGGGGGGGAGCTGGGGAGCGAAAAAGCCCTTAGGAATACATGGGGGGGGAGCTGGGGAGCGGAAAAGCCCCTAGGAATACATGGGGTGGAGCTGGGGAGCGAAAAAACCCCTAGGAATACTTGGGGTGGAGCTGGGGACCGAAAAAGCCCTTAGGAATACATGGGGGGGAGCTGGGGAGCGAAAAAGCCCCTAGGAATACTTGGGGTTGACCTGGGGACTGAAAATCCCCATAGGAATAAATGGGGTGGAGCTGGGGAGCGAAAAAGCCCCTAGGAATACTTGGGGTGGAGCTGGGGACCGAAAAAGCCCATAGGCATCCATGGGGTTGACCTGGGGAGCGAAAATCCCGATAGGCATCCATGGGGTTGACCTGGGGAGCGAAAATCCCCATAGGCATACGTGGGGTTGACCTGGTGCCCGCCCCCCCCACGGAAGTCCGTATGAGGTTTTTGAAACGGGCCTTGCCCGGGCCTTCGATCCAGGAGGGCGGACACTTTCGGCGGTTCGTCCCGGTGGCTGGGCCGGGTGCCGCATCTACAATATAGCCAAGAAACGTTCGCGGAGATTTTCGAGAACACGTTTTTAAGGACCCTCAATGCCCATGTTCGGTTCCAGAAAGCCGGTCAGAGGGATCTTCGGGGCAGAACCCTGCCGTGCTGAGGGGCCAAACCCGAGTTTGGAGCCAGGTCAACGGGGAAAACCGGAAAAGGGCCGGAGAAGGCGGTCAGGCCGGGCGAGAGTTCCAGGAGCTCGGCCACAATTCCGATCTCGTCCCGGTCAAGGGCTCCGTGGAAGGGCAGCCCGGGGGGCGGGTCCAAGGGCCCCGGCAGGGACCCGGGCCTCCGGGGTCGGAGCCGAGGCACCCCGCCGAGGGGTGGTCGTCCCGGGCCAAGGCGGCGGGAGCCCGGGCAGGACTCCGCGGGGCAGGCCGGGCGGGAGTTCCAGGAGCCCGGCCGCGATTCCGACTTCTCCCCGGTGCCCTGCCCGGAGGCCGGGCAGGTCCGGGGGCCTTCGGCGCGGGCGGCGGGATGCTCCCGCGGGGGAGACGAGCCGTGCTGGGCCCCGGGAGGGAGGCCCGGGGTCGACCTGGCGCCGGGGCTCCGGCCCTGGAAGTCCCGATGAGGTTTTTCAAACGGGCCGTGCCCGGGCCTTCGCTCCAGGAGGGCGGACACTTTCGGCGGTTGCCCCCGGTGGCTGGGCCGGGTGCCGCATCTACAATATTGCCAGGAAAGGTCCGCGGAGATTTTCGGGGACACGCTTTTCGGGACCCTAGTTGCCCATCTTGGGTTCCAGGAGGTCGGGCAGGGGTACCTCCGGGACCGGACCGTGCTGCAGGAGGGGGTCAACCCCGGGTTTGGCTCCATGTCGACTGGAGCTCCGGCCCAGGGGCGGGCCGGGCGAGAGTTCCAGGAACCCGGCCGCGATTCCGGCTTCTCCCCGGTGCCCTGCCCGGAGGCCGGGCAGGTCCGGGGGCCTTCGGCGCGGGCGGCGGGCTGCTCCCGCGGGGGAGACGAGCCTCTCTGGGGCCCGGGAGGTTGGCCCTGGGTCGACCTGGCGCCGGGGCTCGGGCTCCGGAAGTCCGTATGAGGTTTTTCAAACGGGCCGTGCCCGGGCCTTCGCTCCAGGAGGGCGGACACTTTCGGCGGTTCGTCCCGGTGGCTGGGCCGGGTGCCGCATCTACAATATTGCCGAGAAAGGTCCGCGGAGATTTTCGGGGACACGGTTTCCGGGACCCTAGATGCCCATCTTGGGTTCCAGGAGCTCGGACGGAGGAACCTCCGGGGCCGGACCGTGCTGCAGGAGGGGTTCAACCGCGAGTTTGGCTCCATGTCGACTGGAGCTCCGGCCCAGGGGCGGGCCGAGCGGCTTGGCCGGGCGAGAGTTCCAGGAGCCCGGCCGCGATTCCGGCTTCTCCCCGGTGCCCTGCCCGGAGGCCGGGCGGGTCCGGGGGCCTTCGGCGCGGGCAGCGGGCTGCTCCCGCGGGGGAGACGAGCCGCCCTAACGCCCGGGAGGGAGGCCCGGGGTCGACCTGGCTCCCGAGCTCCGGCCCTGGAAGTCCGTATGAGGATTTTCAAACGGGCCGTGCCCGGGCCTTCGCTCCAGGAGGCCGGACACTTTCGGCGGTTGCTCCCGGCGGCTGGGCCGGGTGCCGCATCTACAATATTGCCGAGAAAGGTCCGCGGAGATTTTCGGGGACACGGGTTTCGGGACCCTAGATGCCCATCTTGGGTTCCAGGAGCTCGGACGGAGGAACCTCCGGGGCCGGACCGTGCTGCAGGAGAGGTTCAACCGCGAGTTTGGCTCCATGTCGACTGGAGCTCCGGCCCAGGGGCGGGCCGAGCGGCTTGGCCGGGCGAGAGTTCCAGGAGCCCGGCCGCGATTCCGGCTTCTCCCCGGTGCCCTGCCCGGAGGCCGGGCAGGTCCGGGGGCCTTCGGCGAGGGCGGCGGGCTGCTCCCGCGGGGGAGACGAGCCGTGCTGGGCCCCGGGAGGGAGGCCCGCGGTCGACCTGGCGCCGGGGCTCCGGCCCTGGAAGTCCGTATGAGGTTTTTCAAACGGGCCTTGCCCGGGCCTTCGCTCCAGGAGGCCGGACACTTTCGGCGGTTCGTCCCGGTGGCTGGGCCGGGTGCCGCATCTGCAATATTGCCAGGAAAGGTTCGCGGAGATTTTCGAGGACACGGGTTTCGGGACCCTAGATGCCCATCTTGGGTTCCAGGAGCTCGGACGGAGGAACCTCCGGGGCCGGACCGTGCTGCAGGCGAGGGTCAACCCCGAGTTTGGCTCCATGTCGACTGGCGCTCCGGCCCGGGGGGCGGGCCGGGCGGGCAGGCCGGGCGAGAGTTCCAGGAACCCGGCCGCGATTCCGGCTTCGACCCGGTCGACTGCACGGCGGGCGTGCAGGCCGGCGGCGACTCCCAGGGCCCCTTCCAGGCTGCGGGGCCCAGCGGTTGGAGCCCGGCTACCCCGGCGAGGGGCGGAAGAACCTGCACGGCGCGGCCGGAGAACCCGGCATGCATGCGCGGGGCAGGCCGGGCAGGAGTTCCAGGAGCCCGGCCACGATTCCTACTTCTCCCCGGTGCCCTGCCCGGAGGCCGGGCGGGCCCGGGGGCCTTCGGCGCGGGCGGCGGGCGGCTTCCGCGGCGGAGACGAGCCTCTCTGGGGCCCGGGAGGTCGGCCCTGGGTCGACCTGGCGCCGGGGCTCGGGCTCCGGAAGTCCGTATGAGGTTTTTGAAACGGGCCTTGCCCGGGCCTTCGCTCCAGGAGGGCGGACACTTTCGGCGGTTGCCCCCGGTGGCTGGGCCGGGTGCCGCATCTACAATATTGCCAGGAAAGGTTCGCGGAGATTTTCGGGGACACGGATTTCGGGACCCTAGATGCCCATCTTGGGTTCCAGGAGGTCGGACGGAGGAACCTCCGGGGCCGGACCGTGCTGCAGGAGGGGGTCAAAACCGAGTTTGGCTCCAAGTCGACTGGAGCCCCGGCCCGGGGGGCGGGCCGGGCGGGCAGGCCGGGCGAGAGTTCCAGGAACCCGGCCGCGATTCCGGCTTCGACCCGGTCGACTGCACGGCGGGCGTGCAGGCCGGGGGGCGACTCGCAGGGGCCCTTCCAGGCTGCGGGGCCCAGCGGTTGGAGCCCGGCTACCCCGGCGAGGGGCGGAAGAACCTGCACGGCGCGGCGGGAGAGACCCGGCATGCTTCCGCGTGGCAGGCCGGGCAGGAGTTCCAGGAGCCCGGCCACGATTCCTACTTCTCCCCGGTGCCCTGCCCGGAGGCCGGGCGGGCCCGGGGGCCTTCGCCGCGGGCGGCGGGCGGCTTCCGCGGCGGAGACGAGCCTCTCTGGGGCCCGGGAGGTCGGCCCTGGGTCGACCTGGCGCCGGGGCTCGGGCTCCGGAAGTCCGTATGAGGTTTTTGAAACGGGCCTTGCCCGGGCCTTCGCTCCAGGAGGGCGGACACTTTCGGCGGTTGCCCCCGGTGGCTGGGCCGGGTGCCGCATCTACAATATTGCCAGGAAAGGTTCGCGGAGATTTTCGGGGACACGGATTTCGGGACCCTGGATGCCCATCTTGGGTTCCAGGAGGTCGGACGGAGGAACCTCCGGGGCCGGACCGTGCTGCAGGAGGGGGTCAAAACCGAGTTTGGCTCCATGTCGACTGGAGCCCCGGCCCGGGGGGCGGGCCGGGCGGGCAGGCCGGGCGAGAGTTCCAGGAACCCGGCCGCGATTCCGGCTTCGACCCGGTCGACTGCACGGCGGGCGTGCAGGCCGGGGGGCGACTCGCAGGGGCCCTTCCAGGCTGCGGGGCCCAGCGGTTGGAGCCCGGCTACCCCGGCGAGGGGCGGAAGAACCTGCACGGCGCGGCGGGAGAACCCGGCATGCTTCCGCGTGGCAGGCCGGGCAGGAGTTCCAGGAGCCCGGCCACGATTCCTACTTCTCCCCGGTGCCCTGCCCGGAGGCCGGGCGGGCCCGGGGGCCTTCGCCGCGGGCGGCGGGCGGCTTCCGCGGCGGAGACGAGCCTCTCTGGGGCCCGGGAGGTCGGCCCTGGGTCGACCTGGCGCCGGGGCTCGGGCTCCGGAAGTCCGTATGAGGTTTTTGAAACGGGCCTTGCCCGGGCCTTCGCTCCAGGAGGGCGGACACTTTCGGCGGTTGCCCCCGGTGGCTGGGCCGGGTGCCGCATCTACAATATTGCCAGGAAAGGTTCGCGGAGATTTTCGGGGACACGGATTTCGGGACCCTGGATGCCCATCTTGGGTTCCAGGAGGTCGGACGGAGGAACCTCCGGGGCCGGACCGTGCTGCAGGAGGGGGTCAAAACCGAGTTTGGCTCCATGTCGACTGGAGCCCCGGCCCGGGGGCGGGCCGGGCGGGCAGGCCGGGCGAGAGTTCCAGGAACCCGGCCGCGATTCCGGCTTCGACCCGGTCGACTGCACGGCGGGCGTGCAGGCCGGGGGGCGACTCGCAGGGGCCCTTCCAGGCTGCGGGGCCCAGCGGTTGGAGCCCGGCTACCCCGGCGAGGGGCGGAAGAACCTGCACGGCGCGGCGGGAGAACCCGGCATGCTTCCGCGTGGCAGGCCGGGCAGGAGTTCCAGGAGCCCGGCCACGATTCCTACTTCTCCCCGGTGCCCTGCCCGGAGGCCGGGCGGGCCCGGGGGCCTTCGCCGCGGGCGGCGGGCGGCTTCCGCGGCGGAGACGAGCCTCTCTGGGGCCCGGGAGGTCGGCCCTGGGTCGACCTGGCGCCGGGGCTCGGGCTCCGGAAGTCCGTATGAGGTTTTTGAAACGGGCCTTGCCCGGGCCTTCGCTCCAGGAGGGCGGACACTTTCGGCGGTTGCCCCCGGTGGCTGGGCCGGGTGCCGCATCTACAATATTGCCAGGAAAGGTTCGCGGAGATTTTCGGGGACACGGATTTCGGGACCCTGGATGCCCATCTTGGGTTCCAGGAGGTCGGACGGAGGAACCTCCGGGGCCGGACCGTGCTGCAGGAGGGGGTCAAAACCGAGTTTGGCTCCATGTCGACTGGAGCCCCGGCCCGGGGGCGGGCCGGGCGGGCAGGCCGGGCGAGAGTTCCAGGAACCCGGCCGCGATTCCGGCTTCGACCGGTCGACTGCACGGCGGGCGTGCAGGCCGGGGGGCGACTCGCAGGGGCCCTTCCACGCTGCGGGGCCCAGCGGTTGGAGCCCGGCTACCCCGGCGAGGGGCGGAAGAACCTGCACGGCGCGGCGGGAGAACCCGGCATGCTTCCGCGTGGCAGGCCGGGCAGGAGTTCCAGGAGCCCGGCCACGATTCCTACTTCTCCCCGGTGCCCTGCCCGGAGGCCGGGCGGGCCCGGGGGCCTTCGCCGCGGGCGGCGGGCGGCTTCCGCGGCGGAGACGAGCCTCTCTGGGGCCCGGGAGGTCGGCCCTGGGTCGACCTGGCGCCGGGGCTCGGGCTCCGGAAGTCCGTATGAGGTTTTTGAAACGGGCCTTGCCCGGGCCTTCGCTCCAGGAGGGCGGACACTTTCGGCGGTTGCCCCCGGTGGCTGGGCCGGGTGCCGCATCTACAATATTGCCAGGAAAGGTTCGCGGAGATTTTCGGGGACACGGATTTCGGGACCCTGGATGCCCATCTTAGGGTTCCAGGAGGTCGGACGGAGGAACCTCCGGGGCCGGACCGTGCTGCAGGAGGGGGTTCAAAACCGAGTTTGGCTCCAAGTCGACTGGAGCCCCGGCCCGGGGGGCGGGCCGGGCGGGCAGGCCGGGCGAGAGTTCCAGGAACCCGGCCGCGATTCCGGCTTCGACCCGGTCGACTGCACGGCGGGCGTGCAGGCCGGGGGGCGACTCGCAGGGGCCCTTCCACGCTGCGGGGCCCAGCGGTTGGAGCCCGGCTACCCCGGCGAGGGGCGGAAGAACCTGCACGGCGCGGCGGGAGAACCCGGCATGCTTCCGCGTGGCAGGCCGGGCAGGAGTTCCAGGAGCCCGGCCACGATTCCTACTTCTCCCCGGTGCCCTGCCCGGAGGCCGGGCGGGCCCGGGGGCCTTCGGCGCGGGCGGCGGGCGGCTTCCGCGGCGGAGACGAGCCTCTCTGGGGCCCGGGAGGTCGGCCCTGGGTCGACCTGGCGCCGGGGCTCGGGCTCCGGAAGTCCGTATGAGGTTTTTGAAACGGGCCTTGCCCGGGCCTTCGCTCCAGGAGGGCGGACACTTTCGGCGGTTGCCCCCGGTGGCTGGGCCGGGTGCCGCATCTACAATATTGCCAGGAAAGGTTCGCGGAGATTTTCGGGGACACGGATTTCGGGACCCTGGATGCCCATCTTGGGTTCCAGGAGGTCGGACGGAGGAACCTCCGGGGCCGGACCGTGCTGCAGGAGGGGTC